>NC_053431.1:31865429-31933172 GCF_007990345.1 Gossypium hirsutum
TTGGCTTCTCCATTTAGCAACAATGCCCATGATTTGCTCAGCATCCAAAATGCATAAGGAGTTCAAATCATCTAAGCCATACACATGCATCTTACAAGCTTATTTTGCATGCAACTGGCTAACACACCTGCAGCCTAGGCGAATCTTAGACTTCATCCTCATGGCCCTCATTCACCACATACATGCACATCAAGCCATAGATCATGATTCATCATGGTCAATCCATGTTCCATCACATAGCAAGATTACGCCATGTAGCGTTAGCAGTAGAACTCAGCTACAACTAAACATGCATGCTCTCATGGAACATCATAAACATACCTTAGCCTAGTACATCATGCCTGAATCTCTTCACTTCTTCTTCTTTCTCCTTAAAAATTTTGGCCAAGGATGAACCAAAGGATGAGAATTTTTTCTTTGTTTTTTTTCTAGTTTTTGGCAAGCATGAAGATTGAGAAAGGATGAACAAAATCCCCCCCTTCTCTTCTTTAGCTCACGGCAATGGGGGGACAAACACTACCCAACATTTTTTTTTCTTTTGTTTTCCATTCTTTATTACCCATACTCCTTATTTTATTCTTCCACTAACAAAACATGTTTCATGACATGTTTTACCCATCCTTCCTTGTCATGGCCGGCCACTACTCTTTAGGGGGGGAAATTTGACATGCAAGTCCCCCCTTTGTCCACATGCATAATAGGTCCTCCCACATGACCTATCACATTTTGAATTTTCTCACATAAGTCCTAATGACTAATTCACATGAAATCAACCAAATTGGAAGCTTGAAATTTTCACACATTCAATAATACATATTCTACACAATAAGTATCTACATTCAAACATTTCGGTGACTCGGATTTAGCGGTCCGAAACCACTTCCCGACTAGGGTCAATTTGGGCTGCACATTTTGATTTTTGTTTATTATTATTAATTTAATACATAAATTACCATATAACCTTGTTAATATAACTTAACATAATTTAAACAATGCCCAAGAATGTCCACTTACATTATAAATGGAATAATTACATAATAAGGACTTCCATATTAATAAACCATAGTTATTTAATACTTTTAAATAATAGAACTCAATTTTTACGCGTACGCGATTTAGTTCCTTTTTACCGAATTCTGATTTAAACGGTAAAATTTCTTTATGAAACTTTCACATAATTAATATATCATGCTGTAAACCTTATTAAAATAATAAAATAAATATTTTTACTTCGGATTTATGGTCCCGAAACCACTGTTTCCTGTTTGAACCTAAAAAACGGGTTGTTACAGTAACCACTTTATTTAGAGTAGAAGTTGTAATTTCTTTTAAATATTATTATTTAATTAGATAATATTCGATAAAACTCTTTGATTGATTCTCTGTAAATTAGGAATTTTGTGTTGAATTATTCACACTCATATTAGTGTGTTATTCTATTTAAAAAATAGTAAAATTTTATTTATGAGAATAATTTTTTGATAAAACGCATAGTTTTTTTATTATAGAGGAATTAAATTCTTATTGAAAGTATTAGAGAATAATAAAACCCTAGCCAAGAGTGCTTTGCTTAGCATCCCAGCGAAAACATTTTTTTTGTGGCTTGGGATGAAGGAAATGTGGCGACGACGATTTTCAGGAGAGGAGATCTCCCTCCTGGCAGAGGGAACTCATTCAGTTATCAGTTAAAGCTCGATGGTGGTACCAAACAAAAGGCCAACCCTACTCTGCATTATATAGACAAAGAAATCCCTATAATTGGATAGTTTTAGGGCGCAAATGAAAGTATATGGAAAACGAGAAAAATTCGAGAATCCAACTGCAGGTAGATCTTTTCTTGATAGTTTTGAAAGTGAAGAAGATTGAACAGTTATGGAGGACAACCATGGTTTTTCAGAAAAATTAGTACTTTGACCGGTTAATAAACCAATGGAAAGAATGTATATTGGCTTAATTCTTCCCATTTGGATTAAAAATGGACCTGTTTACAGAATTTGATAAAAAAAGATTTAATGCAGCTATTGGGTTGCTTTTAGAGGTTTCTGATATCTGCAATTATGGTGATTCTGTGTCTTAAGTTTTTAGGTGTGCAAAAACCTTGCGCAGGGTATTTTCTCTCAACTAAAATCAGGTAAGTCCTGTCCCTTTTAATATGAAAATTACAACTTCTGTTTTGGTGTGGAAATGGGGCATGGGCCATCGATGCTTGTTTTAAACTGTTGAAAAAAAATAAATCAGAATGATCCTCCTTATTCTCTAGCATTAAAAGCAAAGTAATTTATTGGAAGGGATGTTTAAGTTAATGCTTTTCAAAGAAGATAATGTTCATATCAGGTGATATAAGAGATCCAAGTTAAATTTCAAGGAAGGATAAAAGTGACATGGCCAGATCCAGATAGTTCACAGTTATCGAAACAGGAAAGCATGATGATACAGGAGGAGAGATAGTTGTGGAGAAAAAGCGAATGGGGAAAATATAATTACGTAGGATTTTGAAACCAGCAAGAATCGAGTTGGAAAAGAATTGAGGCAGTAAGAGAGATGGATATTTGTATAGAGAGAGTATATTGAGAAAAAGAAATTATAGGATATAGAAATTAAAGATGACAAAAGAATGAAGTTCGAGGCCAAGACTCTCATATCGAAGGAGGCATAATTTTTTCAGCAAAATTCTTAAGCAAGGTTGTATTACCAACAAAATAGATTAGTGACTGCCAATGGCAAGCTGACCGGGCACAATAAAAACCATTTGCTGGAACGTCCGTGGATTGGAGAGTCACAGGTGTGAGAAAGCTTCGTTATTTGCTGAGCAACATAAACCCCAAATGATCTTCCTTATGGAGACCAAAATAGATGAAAGTGCATGGAAAAATTAGGAGAGATGTGGCTTTGAAATGGGATTGATGTAGGAGCAAAAGGTTCTAGAGGTGGAATTTGTATAGCATGGACACAGGTATTATGGTTTGTCTAAACAATTTCTTAAAAATCCATATTGATGTGATGATAAAAGAGGAACAATGCCAATAAGAGTGGAGATTACAAGTTTTAACGATTCACCTTATGTTAATAATAAGTTTCTCGGTGGAAATTGTTAAGAAAGTTAGGTCAGGATCAAAACCACCCATGGTTTGGGTATGTGGTGATTTTAACAAAATAATGTATTCTTTTGAAAAAGTAGAGGTCAACCGAGGGAGGAGAAAATAATGGAAGCTTTCTGCAAAGTTTAAAGAATGTCATTATGGACGTGGGGTATTCGGGGTTTGTTTACATGGGAGAGGGAATTGACTGGATAGGGGCGTGGCAATGAAAAGTGGATGCATCTTTCAAAAGGAATTATTCATCATTAACACCTCGATTTAGATCACTATCCTTACTTATCATACTAATAATGAGAAGAGTTATAAGGGATTCCAGATTCAATTTGAGTGTGTGGACCTGGAGAATCTATTGACGAGAGATACAATCATGGGAGTCATCAAATGGACCTATTGTTGAAAAGCTTGAAAGGCTGCAGGTAAGTTTGATAAGGTAGACAAGCTCAATAAAGAAGCGTCGAGATAGGTTAAAGAATAAGCTCACAAGGACTTGAAGATCCATTAGCAAGTGATAAGGATGATGACACAATGGCAAAGCTGATTGATACTAGAATTCAACTTAATATGTAGATTGATAAAGATGAAATGTACTGGGAATAGAGGGCACAGCCAATTGGCTTCAATTAGGAGATAAAATTCTGCTTTTTTCACAAATTGCCTTAGTTCGTAGACGAATTACACTATTACTAGCTGAAATCTGATGAAGGGAGGGAATTTCTGATGAATCAATGATTATGAGGCCGCTTCAATTACTTCCAGAATTTATTTTCGTCAAAGGGAATTAGGAATTTATCCCACCTTTAAAGGGCATTAATACTAATATTTCATCTGATATCAATACAAATTTACTAGTACCATTTACGGTAGAAGAGATATTTTCAGCTTTGAAAGGAATGGTGCCATTAAACACCAAGTTGTGATGGATTTTCGGCTTTATTTTTCAAAGATTCTGGCACATTGTAGGTAAAGATGTTGAAAATATTTTCTTGGGAATTCTAAATGATGGAAGGGATTTTGACTCTCTAAACCTTACAGATATTGTGCTTATCCCAAAGTGTCAAACCCCAAAGTCTTGTTAATTTTAGACCTATAAGCTTATGCACAGTTTTATAAAAATTGTGGCAAAAACAATTGCAAATCATCTTCAGGAAGTCATTGGAAAATGTATTGACAAGGCTCAAAGTGTTTTCATTCTTGGAAGGTTAATTACTATAATGTGCTTGTAGCCTATGAACTCTTACATGCGTTACGTCAAAACGGACTCGGAAAAAAGGGTTATGGTAGTAAAACTAGATATGAGCAGGTTTATGATAGAGTTGATGTAACACCCGTACCCGAGACCGTTGCCGGAGTCGGACACGAGGGGTTCACAAACTAAATTCGCTTACTATCGCAGTCCATTTTAAAAATTTCCAGGCAGTTGGCTAACTGCGTCACTGTCACCTTAAAAATCATATCTTGAGTTTCACAACTCGAAAATCAGTTTCGTAATTTTTCCCTGAAACTAGACTCATATTTCCATCTACATATTTTTTTCTAGAATTTTTGGTTGGCCATTAGTACATTTTATAGTCAAAGTCTCCCATGTTACAGGGATCGACTACACTGACCTTGCGCATTACGACTTGGATATCTCCCTGTACAGGGCTTCAATATGATGTCGTTTGTTTCTATAGAAACTAGACTCAAAAGGAAATCTATGCATATATGGCATGACTTCTAATTATCTCTGGTTAATTTATAATGAATTTCCAAATTCGGAACAGGGAATCCAGAAACCGTTCTGGCCCTGTCTCACGAGAACCTGAATATCTCTTAACATACTGTTCATATAATCGTTTCGTTACTTTCCTATGAAATAGATTCATCAAGGTTCGTTTACATAATTTATTCACTATTTAATTCCATTCCTACTATTTTTAGTGATTTTTCACATCCACATCACTGCTACTGCCAGCATCTGTTTTTAAGGTAAACTTTACCTATTTCACGATCCTCCATGGATCAACTAGAGTTTGTCATACATATTCCAAAGGTGATCAAGAATAACCCTTCCCATGGCTAACCGTTACCAACATTTCCATACCTCTCGACGGACAACATAAAAAACGATTATAATGCTATGATCAAAGTATATTTAAGCCATTTTCGCATGGCTATCCAATTTACACAAAACCGAAGGGTACATGACCAACAACAAAAGGGTAGTCCTATACATGCCATTTTCAGAGTTCAACCAAAAGTGTACCAAAAGGGCTTTGATAGTGTGGGCGACTTCGACTTCAAAATCCCGAGTCCGATAGCTGAAGAACCAAAATCTATAAAACAGAGAATCAAAGAAACGGAGTAAGCATTAAATGCTTAGTAAGTTTTGAGCAAAGAGTTTAGACACAACCAAAGTATATCATTCATGTAGCTAAACGGATAATTTCATATGCACAAATTTTCAATATCATACTTACTTCACATTACCAACCCTTATGTTCATACACAAAAGATCAACTTAGCCAAAGGTCGGTAGCTCATTTATCAACTGAGCGAATACTTATTTGTAAGGGCTCAACTAATTCAAAGCACATACGAAACATACCTCAATGCTGGGATGTTACAAGCGTATTAACTGAAATTTTTACAGCAAGATCGTTCATTCCCGAATCACGTACCTTCGGAATTTAACCGGATATAGCTACTCGTTCAAATGCCTTCGGGACATAGCCCGGTTATAGTAACTCGCACAAATGCCTTCGGGACTTAACCCGGATTTAGTAACTCGCACCAATGCCTTCGGGCTTAGCCCGGAATTAGTAACTCGCACAAATGCCTTCGGATCTTAGTCCGGATATGGTCACTTAGCACAAAGCCTTCGGGACTTAGCCCGGACATCATTCGAATAACCATGCACATTTAACAATAAATCATGACACATTCGAATTTCATTTTCATTAGCAAAACTCAAACACAAGACACTTATCACTCTTGCGATTTCGGCTCAATAGCCACACACAAAGAGCATGATTTTAATTTGCTTAAAACATGATCTAATCAAATCATAATTTAAGCTCTATTACTCAAGAACTTACCTCGGATGTGGTCGAGCGATTTCGACAGCTATTCGATCACTTTTTCCTTTCCCTTATCCAACTGTGGTCCTCTAAGCTTTGAGCTAATTCAAACAAATTTAACTCATTAAAGTCTCATTTTGCTAGCTTATGGCCGAATATGACAAGGAGTTTGATAGGTCATATGGCCACCTTTTAGCTCAAATACACAATGGTCATACGCATTTTTAATCACATCAAGCAATTTAATACAATTCATTCGAACATCAAAAGAGAAGCTCAAGGTACTTAGCCCATATATACATTAGACATTAGAGTCACATATGTACGAAATCACGAATCGAATTCAACATACTAGCTAATATTTCCCCTTAGTCGAATTTTCTAAGTCAAGCTAAAGCCATCAATAGGCTACCTATGGCCGAACATACACATAACTTATGTACTTATTCATGTGACCGAACATACATGTCTATGTTGGGGCCGATTGCAACACTTAATACATTCTACAAGTATGGTCACTTGTATTGACTAAACACCATTTTGTTTCAAGTTCAAAACTTGGCTAATACACACATATATACACTAGTAAAGCATCCTCTCCCTTTCCATCAATTTAACACATGCATTACTCATTAATATACAAAAATTATATTCGGCCTTAGCACACAACTTGCTAGCCGATTCTTCTCCATCTAGCAACCAATGCACATATGTGCTCATTCGTTAGACTCTACTTCCTCTAACAACAACCATATTTTTCCCTTCTACTTCCTACCATGGCCGAATGCATCACAACACCATACCATTTTAATTTTTGGTCATGGTTAAACAAAGAACTTAATGTCTCACTCAAAAATGCTAAAAAGAAGATTCAAGAATCATCAATCCACCATCACATGCACCATTACAAAGCTTCACTTTTAGCATGCAAATGATATCAACACAAATCCACCTTAGCCGAATATCATCTCCATGACATAGTAAAGATTTGAACCATGGGCTAGTTAGAACTCAAGCTAACTACTAAATATACATGAATCTCATGGAGCACCTCAAACATACCTTAGCCTAGTTACTGCATGGCCGAACCTCTTCACATTTCCTCCTTTCTTTCCTTTTGAATTTCGGTCAAGGATGTTCAAGGATGAACACAGATTTTTTTTCTTTGTTTTCTTTCTTCCATTCACGGCAAAGGGGGGCATGGATGAGACCATTTTTTTTTCATCACTCCTCCCTTTCATTATTTAATTACCATGCTCATTATTTTATTGTTTCCTCCCATGATGCACCAACACAACATGTCTATGACATGTTTTGCCCATCACCCTTTGTCCATCCTAATGTCATGGCCGGCCACTACTAGATGGGGGGGAAAATTGACATGCAAGTCCCCCCTTTTTCAACATGCACTAATAGGTCCTTATGTTTTGATCTATCACATTTCAAAAATGTCACACATAAGTCCTATTGACTAAATTCACATGCAACTTACTAAATAGAAGCTTAAAATTTTCACACATTTATTTTAGACAATAAATATCATATTCAAACAATTTGGTGACTCGGTTTAGCGGTCCCGAAACCGCTTTCCTACTAGGGTCACTTTAGGGCTGTCACAGTTGAGTCGGCTTTTCTAAAGGAACTTATGCTTCAAATGGGATTTGCAATAGAGTGGGTGACATTAATCATGAAACCCATTTCTACAGTCTCTTATACAGTGAATACCAATGGGAGAAGAGGAAATGTTTTTAAGCCCACTAGAGGACTTTGTTAGGGTGACTCGCTTAGCCCTTTTCTTTTCTAATATGCAGTAAGGGACTCTCGTCTTTAATAAGAATGGCAATAGCTGAGGGATTGATGAAGGGAGTGAGGGCTAGTAGAAGAGGACCAAAAATATCACACTTGCTGTTTGCAGATGACTGTATACTATTTGGTGAAGTGAAAAATAGAGGGGTAAGAATTTTAAAAGAAATTTTGAAAGAATATGAACAACGCTCAGGTCAATGGGTGAATTTTAGCAAATCAACAATTTTCTATAGCTCAAATACAACATAAAGAGACAAAGAAGAAATCTTGAGGTTACTAGGTGTGAGATGCTCCACAAATTTGGAAAAATATCTAGGACTCCCTAATGTTGTAGGCAGGCGAAAGAAAGAAGCTTTTTAGAATCTCAAAGATAAAGTTAAGTCGAGAATTGAAAGTTGGAGTACAAGGTTAATGTCACAAGGGGGAAATGAGGTTTTATAAAATCAATTCTTTAAGCAATTCCAACTTATGCTATGTCATGTTTCCTCCTACCAAAATCGTTATGTGGGGAGTTAGAAAATATTTTTGCTAAATTCTGGTGGCAAAAAGGACAGGGAAGGAAAGGGATACACTAGTGTTAATGGAAATTTATGTGCCGATCAAAAGAGGAGGGGAATGGGCTTTAGAAATCTGGCGCAATTCAATATTTCATTACTAGATAAGCAAGGGTGGAGGATTATTACTAATCAAAATTCTTTGGTTATGCGAGTATTTAAAGCAAAATATTTCATGAATGAACATTTTTTAAATTCTCGATTGGGGAAAACTAGTTCTTATATATGGAAAAGGATATGGGCAGCGAAGGGTATTTTGGAAAAAGGTATATGTTGGAGGGTTGGTACAGGTACAAATATTTCTATCAATGCTAATGGGTGGATTCCAAATGCTGTTAATTTTAAATTATCTTCAGTTGTTAATTCTATGCGTGATGTCAAGGTCAGTGAGTTGATCGACAGTAATGAGAGAACATGGAAAAGAGAACTTATAAACAATACCTTTCCAGAGGAAGATGCTGGAAAAATCCTCTAGATACTTTTAGCACACACACCTCACGATGATTTTCTTGTCTGGGGAGGTGAGTTTTCGGTCCGCAGTGCCTATAAACTATTACAAACTTTTGATGAAATTCGTAGACCTTACGCTTTACAAACTGACTACAGGAATTTTTACAAAAAACTCTGGCTCCTAAATCTACCAAATAAAATCAAGGTTACAGTATGGAGAATTTCATGGTACTATTTGCCTACGAGGGTTAATATGCAACACAAAAAGTTGTCAAGCTGCCCTCGATGTGGAGAAAGAGCTGAAACAATTAACCATATTTTTCGCGACTGTCCTGTCACAGTGGAAGTTTGGGCACTATTAAAAATTCAGAATATTATTCTGGATCCTGACATGGATTTTTTACAGTGGATTACCTGGATTTTTGATCAGCTTACTTCATATCAGAGCCTCCTCTTCTATTGTGGACTTTGGGCGATCTGGGGAGAGAGAAACAGAAGAATACATAGGCAGAAAAATAGTACAGGTCAGGAAATAGCATATTTCATCAACAACTATATGGCTG
Organism: Gossypium hirsutum; assembly: GCF_007990345.1. Lineage (NCBI taxonomy): Eukaryota > Viridiplantae > Streptophyta > Magnoliopsida > Malvales > Malvaceae > Gossypium > Gossypium hirsutum. The sequence goes on from NC_053431.1 coordinate 31,874,960, forward strand.
AACTAAATGGTTTAGAAATGAGAAATCCAGTAAAGGGGAAGGAGATAAGAAGATGGAGTTACCAACCTAGTGAGTTCGTAAAAATTAATTTTGATGGTGCATATGATGTGAATCACCACCAATCTGCCTCAGGGATTGTTGTTAGAAACGAAGAAGGGGTTGTCTTACTTTCTTGCTCAAAGATCCATCATGGGGTAACTTTCACATTTGCAGCTGAAGTAATCGTGCGTAGAAAAGCGGTCCAAGTAGGAGTGGAACAGGAATGGTCGAAGGTTATAATAGAAGGAGACTCCCTCACAATAATCAAGAAATGCGCAACAAAAAGTCAAGATTGTTCACATAGTGGAGCATATATATACGATATTCAACAGAAACTAAACAAATCTAGAAGTTTCATATTCAAACATATACTAAGATCTGCTAACGGAAACTCTAAAAAGAAAGGAAGAAATGTACCTGGAACTGACGGTCCCAGGGTATGCTAAAAATCAACGAAGGATTGACTGGAGACGAGAACCAGATTGAGAATGGAGGGGGAATAAGAGAAATGAGAGGAAAGTAAAGAAAAGCAGAAGAATCAGTTTTTTGAAATAACAAACTTTCCCAAAAACTGAACCATCAAAAGGAAAAATTCAAAATGATACTCAGATGACAAGACAATTTTTAGTATTTTCTGACTGGGAATTAATTATGCGCATTAATTAATAATTCTAGACTATTCGGAAAATATCTAGATATTTTTTTAGTTTTTGGGCGACTTTAGATTTGGGCCATTTTTTTAGCTGTTTATTGGGTATTCTATTTCTATTTGGGTTTATACTATGTATGTTTATTTATTTTTCAATACAAAGCCTAGTCTGAAGTTTTTCAAAAAAAAAAAACTTTTTTATTGAATGTTAATAAAAATTCTCATTTTATGTGTTTGGTTCGTGTTGTTTGAGCTCATATCTAAAACATATTGTAGTTTGAGAATCGTAAAGAATGTGTTTCAAATGAAAGCCGAGATTGACTTAATCGCCTCGTACAATGCACATATATAATTTTAATTAAGTATTTATTCCTATAAATATCAAAAGGTTTGATTTTAAGAAAATTTTTAAACTTTTGTTTTATTTAAAAACATTATTTTCTAAATTGATTTTTTAACATTTTCCTCAATACCCAATTCATCCACTGCCATAATTCAAGCACCCCTACAATTTCTCTTTGCCTTTTCTCTAAGTGAGGCGAACTGCCCAATACCACTTGGTCACTATCTTCTCCAGCTTGTATGTTCTTAGCATTAACTCTACTGCTATTTGCTAAAAATGTATATATTGCTCACTAAGAACATATATATACTACTTTACAGCTTGTTAAAAACGCACCTATATATACTGTTCACTAAGAATATATAAGTTGACGAAGGATGCTGACCATTAAACGCGAGGTGGTTTTTTTTTTATGAATATCACATGGAGTGATTATACATATTATACATACAAAAACATTGCTTGCAATGTAGCTAGGGATAACATTGGAGCTATATACATCTCTAACTCGCATAGTGAAGCTAATTTTAGCAGAGCTAATATTTAGCTCACAAGGCGGGGATAATCATCTGGGATGAGTTGCTACCCATTGAAGTCGTGATGAATGGCTCATTTAAAAATGCAAATATACAATACCTTGTCGAGAGATTTTTATGTCAGTATCAAATAAAGGAGGAAAAGAAATTGACTAGCTTAAATCTATTGTAACACCCCAAACCCGAGGCCGTCGCCGGAGTCGAACACGAGGTGTTAACAGACTTCAACCCACTTAAAAAAAAATTTTCCAGACAAGCTGCCAGTCCGCGTGCTAGTCGCAAAAATAATCATATCTCGAGTTCTGAAACTCAAAATCCAGTTCCGTAAATTTTCCCTGAAAATAGACTCATATGCCCATCTACGCATTTTTTTCTAGAATTTTTGGTCGGACCAATTAGTACAGTTTATTAGTCAAAGTCTCCCATGTTACAGGGATTGACTACACTGACCTTTGTGCATTACGACCTGGATATCTCCCTGCACAGAGTTTCAATACTGATGCCGTTTGTTTCTATAGAAACTAGACTCAGAGAGGAATCTATACATATATGGTATGACTCCTAATTATCTCTGGTTGATTTATAATGAATTTCCAAAGTCGGAACAGGGAATCCAGAAACCGTTCTGGCCCTGTCTCACGAGAACCTGAATATCTCTTAACATACTGTCCATATGATCTTTTCGTTGCTTCTATATGAAAATAGACTCATCGAGCTTCGAATACATAATTTATTCATCAATTAATTGCACTCCTACTATTTTTTAGTGATTTTTCAATCTCATGTCACTGCTGCTGCCAGCATCTGTTACGAAAGTAACTAGGTCCATTTCATGCCTACTCCTTGATCCAACTCAATCGAACATTCATGCCATTTTCGCATGGCTTAAAGTTTACATACCAAAGTTCAAACACAACATAATAGCCTATACATGCCGAAATGTTCTCCTAAGCCGGCTAAGAAGAAAGTACCAAAACTTGCTATCCGGTGTGATGACTTCGATGACGGCCCGACCACGCAAAAAGAGATGTGTCCAAGAAACCTAGAATAGGTGACAAGGAAACACCGAGTGAGTTTATAACTCAGTAAGTCATAAGCTATGCACTACCATCCATCAATAACATTATCACAAGAGAAAACAAAATGGAACGAGGCTAATTACTCCATCCATTCCGAACCATACCATAGTTCCTCCGACCTATCGGTTCAATTTCATACCAATTTATGCATTCACAATCCACATACTCATCAATAGGATATTCGAGGCATTTTCATAAATCATTTTATTTTCGTTACAAACATACAACTAAACGGCCTTTCACCCATTCTACGATAAATTTCATGTACGTGACTTCAAGTATATTTGTCACATAGGTTCAAACTTACCAAGCTCAACACCAAGTATAGACATAGCACCTATTAGCCATGAACTCAAGACACTTACCCGATCCGCTGTCCGTGATCGACTCAATAGCGTCGCACACTTAGTGTCCATAATGATTCAAGAATATATATTAAGTCCGCACACTCAGTGCTATATAATCAACTCGCACACTTAGTGCTACATAATCAAACTCGCACACTTAGTGCTACATAGTCAACTCGCACACTTAGTGCTACATAGTCAAACTCGCACACTTAGTGCTACATAGTCAATTCGCACACTTAGTGCTGCACAATTTAAACCCGCACACGTAGCGCCAATCTCATGGTCATAAATGTTTATACTCGCACATTTAGTGCCGAGATCAACAACTCAATACATCTCACCTCTTTTCTTTTCATTCAACACTTTCATCACCACATGCATACATGTATATATATATTTATCATTCCATTCAGCATCATTACATAGACGTTATGACCATTTAAGTTAATACAAACTATATGCTTAATGACTTACCTCGTGTTGGGTAAGACGGTCCCAACTCGGCTACTCGATGACCTTTTCTTTGCCTTTGCTCGATTCACCTCCTTTAACTCCTTGAGCTTAATCAATAATTTAACTAGTTTAACCACCTTGCTAAATATTTACAATCCAATTTCACATGTATATGTATGTTAGTATATTCGGCTAATAACCTCATGCAACTACCATATCATCAAAAATCAAATCACACATGCACATGCATTAGGTAAGTTACCTTTGCTAATTTTAAACCCAACATCACACAAGCTCTCAAGTGATGGCCAAATGCTTCTTTTGTTACCCAACTAATCATTCGACAATTTCATCCCCTTTACCACCCTTTTATGCCTAATTATCTAAATCAAGATAAGATCATCAACATGCCTAACCATAGCCGAATGTGCAACATTAATCTATCACCTCTATCTCTTAAATACTATCAAGTTCATTTACTTCTAATTTCTTAAGTTCAACATCTTAATGCCCATTATAGCCACTCCCATAATCTAAATTTAAAAATCGGCAACACCCACATTTCAACTATCTTAGCCGAATACTCCTCAACACTTAGACTAAAGTATGCACATTAAACTTAATACAACTTTCATTATTCCTTTCACCCTCAAACATAATTTATAAATCTTGCCCTTCCTTCCATGTTTCGGTCAATTATTCAAATTACCTCATAACATGAACATTCTTTTCAACTAATCTAGCATGACTCATTCGGCCTTAACAAAGAACCACTTTTCATACAAGGACAAAAAAATAAATCAAATGAACCTCCCATTTAAACCCCATTCTATCTTCTACTTACTCAATAATACATGTTTCTTAGTTCATATTCATCTATAACCATTTCAAATCACATACTACAAAACATCATCAATTTGGCATATAAGAACATAACCAAAGGTTTCTTGCAACACAACTCAAAAATCAACGCATGGGTCATGTTATGAGCATCAAAACAACTCAACTTCACAAAAAAAATGCCAAAGGAACCACATGATATCATACCTTAATCTATAAACTCACTTGGCCGAATGTCCTAGCTTCCATTTTTCTTTTCTTTTCCTTATGGTTTCGGCAAGATGATAGAAAAGATGATGGAACTTTGTTTTTATCACCACTTACTAATATAAATTTATTATACATAATTCCCACCAAATATAAAAAATGAAGACAAGGGAACACCATAATGCATGCGTATGTTGGCCGGCCATTCACATTCAAAAATGGTCTATTTGACATGCAAGTCCACTCTTTTTGGTACATGCACTAATAGACCATTTTAAATTGGACTATCATATTTTCACCATGTCTCAAATCGATCCCTATTAATAATTTCTCATGCAATTGGTAAAATTAGGGAATGAAACTTCCACATACTCATGTTCACACATAATAAGCATAGAATATAGCAATTAATTATTTTACGACTCGGTCTTGTGGTCCCGAAACCACTTTCCGACTAGGGTCACATTAGGGCTGTCACAACTCTCCCCCACTTAAGAAATTTTCGTCCTCGAAAAGCTTACCAGTAAATAGGTTTGGGTATCGTTCTTTCATCAAACTCTCGGTTTCCCAAGTAGCTTCCTCGATCCCGTGTTTGAGCCATAACACCTTTACTAACGGAACCCTTTTGTTTCGCAACTCCTTCACTTCACGAGCTAGGATACACATCGGCTCTTCTTCATAACTCATATCGGCTTGAATTTCAACCTCCGACAGACTAATTATGTGCGAAGGATCAGATCTATAGCGTCGAAGCATCGAAACATGAAAGACATCGTGTATCCTTTCAAGTTCAGGGGGCAAAATCAATCTATATGCAACCGGACCAACTCGTTCGGAGATTTCGTACGGCCCAATGAATCTCGGGCTCAACTTGCCCTTACGGCCAAACCTGAGTACCTTTTTCCAAGGTGAAACCTTAAGGAACACTTTGTCTCCCACCTGATACTCGATGTCTTTTCGTTTCAATTCCGCGTACGACTTCTGACAATCTGTGGCTACCTTCAGACTTTCACGGATTACCTTTACTTTCTGTTCAGCATCTTTAATCAAATCAACTCCGAAAATTTTACTTTCACCGAGCTCGGTCCAAAACAATGGTGTACGGTATTTACGACCGTACAAAGCCTCGTAAGGTGCCATCTTAATACTTGATTGAAAACTATTGTTGTAAGCGAATTCAATCAAAGGTAAATACCGTTCCCATGAACTACTGAACTCGAGGATGCAACATCTCAACATATCCTCAAGTATCTGAATTATCCGCTCGGATTGACCATCGGTTTGGGGGTGAAAAGCAGTGCTAAAATGCAGCTTGGTACCCAGAGCTTCTTGCAATTTCTTCCAAAATCGTGAGGTGAATCTCGGATCTCTATCCGACACGATAGAAACAGGTACCCCGTGTAATCTCACAATTTGAGAAACGTACAATTCAGCTAGTTTATCCAATGAAAAATCCGTACGTACGGGGATGAAATGAGCCGACTTAGTCAGCCTATCAACAACAACCCAGATCGCATCCTTCTTACTTGTTGACAATGGTAGTCCGGACACAAAGTCCATTGTGACTCGATCCCATTTCCACTCGGGTATCATGATCGGCTGAAGTAATCCTGAAGGCACTTGATGTTCCGCTTTCACTTGTTGACATATTAAACATCTCGAAACAAAGTCGGAGATGTCCCGTTTCATACCATGCCACCAAAACCATCGTTTCAAATCGTTGTACATTTTCGTACTCCCCGGGTGAATTGACATTCGGCTACAATGAGCTTCGTTCAGAATCATCGAAATGAGTTCTGAATTTCTTGGAACACACAACCGACTTCTGAACCTCAAACAATCGTCATCATCAATTTGAAATTCGGATTCCATATTCGGAATACATTCAGCCCGTTTTGCAACCAATTCATCGTCGACTTTCTGAGCTTCACTAATTTGATGAATCAATGATGGTTTGGCCTTTAATTCAGCTACTAACACATTGTCGGGTAGAACAGACAAGTGCACATTCATCGCTCGTAAAGCAAACAGCGATTTTCGGCTTAAGGCGTCTGCAACCACATTAGCCTTTCCCGGGTGGTAATCAATGACAAGCTCGTAATCTTTCAACAACTCAAGCCAACGTCTTTGTCGCAGATTTAAGTCTCTTTGAGTCATCAAATATTTGAGACTTTTGTGATCCGAAAATACATGGCACTTTTCGCCAAACAAATAATGTCGCCATATTTTCAAAGCAAATACGATGGCGGCTAGCTCGAGATCATGGGTTGGATAATTTCTCTCGTGTGGCTTCAATTGTCTCGACGCATAGCCCACAACTCGACCTTCTTGCATCAATACGCAACCCAACCCGAGTAGGGATGCGTCACTATAAATGACAAACTCTTTGCCTGATTCGGGTTGCACTAAAATTGGAGCTTCAGTCAAATGAGTTTTCAGTTGATCGAAGCCTTTCTGACATTTCTCCGTCCATTCAAACTTAGCATCCTTTTGAAGTAGCTTCGTCATTGGTGTGACTATCATCGAGAAACCTTTGATAAATCGTCGGTAATAACCGGCGAGTCCCAAAAAGCTCCGAACCTCAGTAATACTTCTCGGAGGTTTCTAGTTAAGTATGGCTGAGATTTTGTTCGGGTCAACTCGAATACCCGATGCGGATACCACATGACCCAAGAAGCTAACCTCTCTTAACCAGAACTCACACTTACTGAACTTAGCATATAACTTCTTATCCCGCAAAACTTGCAACACTAATCTCAAGTGTTCAGCATGTTCGATCTCATCTCTTGAATAGACCAAGATGTCATCAATGAACACAACTACGAACCGATCCAAATATGGTCTGAAGATCCGATTCATCAAATCCATAAATACCGCAGGGGCATTAATGAGCCCAAACGGCATCACTAAGAACTCGTAGTGACCATATCTCATCCTGAAGGCAGTTTTGGGTATGTCCGATTCTCGAATTCACAACTGATAATAGCCCGATCTCAGATCTATTTTTGAGAACATTGAGGCTCCCTTCAGTTGGTCGAACAAATCATCGATACGCGGTAACGGATACTTATTCTTTATCGTCACTTTATTCAGTTGACGATAGTCAATGCACAACCTCATGGTTCCGTCCTTCTTTTTCACGAACAATACTGGTGCACCCCAAGGTGAGAAACTCGGTCGAGTGAAACCTCTATCCGTCAACTCTTGCAATTGAGCTTTCAATTCTTTTAACTCGGTTAGTGCCATACGATACGGAGCTATCAGAATTGGCGTAGTTCCAGGTACAAGCTCAATACCAAACTCTATCTCCCGAACAGGTGGCAAACCCGGTAACTCTTCAGGAAACACATCCGGGTATTCACAAACCACCGGCACAGATTCGGGTTTCTTTTCTAACTCTTTGTCATCAAGTACATACGCAAGGTATGCTTCGCACCCTTTTCTTACATATTTCTGGGCCAACATTGCTGATATTACAGCTGGCAACCACCTTAAGTCCGCAGACTCAACTCGGATTATCTCGTTATTTGCGCACCTCAAATCGATAGTCTTACTTTTGCAATTCACAACCGCATCATGCGCGGTCAACCAATCCAAACCAAGAATAACATCAAATTCATCAAACGAAAAAAAGCATCAAGTCCGCCGGAAAACAAGAACCTCGAATTACTAGGGGACATCTCTTACACACTTTGTCGACAAGCACGTAACGACCCAAGGGATTTGACACCCGAATTACGAACTCAGTAGACTCAACAGGTAGAGTCTTACTGGATGCTAAGGTTTCACATACATATGAATGAGTAGAGCCAGGGTCAATCAATGCAATCACATTAGTATCAAAGAGAGTAAAGGTACCAGTGATGACGTCAGGGGAGGATGCCTCCTCTCGTGCGCGAATGGCATATGCTCTAGCAGGAGTACGGTTCTCGGCTCGAACAGCCGTATCAGAGGTCCCTCTCTGACTACCACCCCTACCTCCTAAAATTCTCGGTGGTCTACCTCTAGTTGTCACTCCACTAGGTCTTGCACCTTGAATCTTATTCTTCTCATCAAGCTCCGTGCAATCTCTAATGAAGTGGTCCTTCGAACCGCATCCGTAACAGGCCCTGTTAATAGTCTTACCCCAACATTCACCTATGTGTCGTCTTCCACATTGGGGACATTCAGGTTTCTCTAGACAATTATTGCCCACACTAGCTACCGAAGTAGCTCGGGAGTCCGTCGATGGTCTTGCTCTGATGGAAATTCCCGCAGTCGTCCTCGACTTATTAGTGTCCTCCCTGAACTTCTTTACGGCTGAGAATGGAGCTTTACCCGTCGATCTTTTACGATAGTCTCTGGCCTCAAATTCAGCCTTCTTCCTCTCCTTTCCAAGTTCTTCCGCCTTGCAGGCTCGTTCGACTAGTGTTACGAATTCTTTTATTTCCAAAATACCCATTAGTAGCTTTAAATCTTCATTCAATCCTTCTTCGAATCTTTTGCACATAGCAACCTCATCAGCTACACACTCCCGGGCATACCTGCTAAGTCTTACGAATTCATGTTCGTATTCAGATACTGTCATACGGCCTTGCTTAAGTTCCAAGAATTCCTTACGCTTTTGATCAATGAACCGTTGACTAATATATTTCTTTCGAAATTCCGTCTGAAAGAAGTCCCAAGTTACTCGTTCGTTTGGGACTATGGAAATCAGGGTCCTCCACCAATAGTAGGCTGAGTCCCGCAACAAGGATATAGCACACTTTAGACATTCATCGGGTGTGCATGACAGTTCATCAAACACCCGAATGGTGTTATCAAGCCAGAACTCGGCCCTTTCAGCATCATCAGTAACTATGGCCCTGAACTCCTCAGCCCCGCGCTTCCTAATCAAGTCTACAGGTGGCTTACTCAGCCTCACAGGATCAGTAACTGATGGCATTACTGGCTCCGGGGGTGGATTATTCAAATTCGGGAATTGTTGGACAGCCGGATTGGTTCGGGCATACTGCGCGACCCATTCATTCATCATGGTAAAGAAGGCTTGTTTAGCCCCCTCACCTTGATTATTCGCAGATGACGGAGGTTCAACAGGCGGCGTCCCTTGTGCAGGAGCAGCCGCTACACTTTCAATGTCATCCGCCAAGGTTCTCTCTACACCGGGATCCATTTGCTAATCAAAACATAAATTTTAACCGTCAGAAGTCATCACACAGTTAAACATTAACATTCGGCATGTATAGCTAGACTCATACGTGCTATGGTAGTCCTAGAACCGACTAAACCATGGCTCTGATACCAATCAAATGTAACACCCCGAACCCGAGGCCGTCGCCGGAGTCGAACACGAGGTGTTAACAGACTTCAACCCACTTAAAAAAAAATTTTCCAGACAAGCTGCCAGTCTGCGTACTAGTCACAAAAATAATCATATCTCGAGTTCTGAAACTCGAAATCCAGTTCCGTAAATTTTCCCTGAAAATAGACTCATATGCCCATCTACAAATTTTTTTCTAGAATTTTTGGTCAGACCAATTAGTAGAGTTTATTAGTCAAATTCTCCCATGTTACAGGGATCGAATACACTGACCTTTGTGCATTACGACTTGGATATCTCCCTGCACAGAGTTTCAATACTGATGCCGTTTGTTTCTATAGAAACTAGACTTAGAGAGGAATCTATACATATATGGTATGACTCCTAATTATCTCTGGTTGATTTATAATGAATTTCCAAAGTCGGAACAGGGAATCCAGAAACCGTTCTGGCCCTGTCTCACGAGAACCTGAATATCTCTTAACATACTGTCCATATGATCTTTTCGTTGCTTCTATATGAAAATAGACTCATCGAGCTTCGAATACATAATTTATTCATCAATTAATTCCACTCCTACTATTTTTTAGTGATTTTTCAATATCATGTCACTGCTGCTGCCAGCATCTGTTACGAAAGTAACTAGGTCCATTTCATGCCTACTCCTTGATCCAACTCAATCGAACATTCATGCCATTTTCGCATGGCTTAAAGTTTACATACCAAAGTTCAAACACAACATAATAGCCTATACATGCCGAAATGTTCTCCTAAGCCGGCTAAGAAGAAAGTACCAAAACTTGCTATCCGGTGTGATGACTTCGATGACGGCCCGACCACGCAAAAAGAGATGTGTCCAAGAAACCTAGAATAGGTGACAAGGAAACACCGAGTGAGTTTATAACTCAGTAAGTCATAAGCTATGCACTACCATCCATCAATAACATTATCACAAGAGAAAACAAAATGGAACGAGGCTAATTACTCCATCCATTCCGAACCATACCATAGTTCCTCCGACCTATCGGTTCAATTTCATACCAATTTATGCATTCACAATCCACATACTCATCAATAGGATATTCGAGGCATTTTCATAAATCATTTTATTTTCGTTACAAACATACAACTAAACGGCCTTTCACCCATTCTACGATAAATTTCATGTACGTGACTTCAAGTATATTTGTCACATAGGTTCAAACTTACCAAGCTCAACACCAAGTATAGACATAGCACCTATTAGCCATGAACTCAAGACACTTACCCGATCCGCTGTCCGTGATCGACTCAATAGCGTCGCACACTTAGTGTCCATAATGATTCAAGAATATATATTAAGTCCGCACACTCAGTGCTATATAATCAACTCGCACACTTAGTGCTACATAATCAAACTCGCACACTTAGTGCTACATAGTCAACTCGCACACTTAGTGCTACATAGTCAATTCGCACACTTAGTGCTGCACAATTTAAACCCGCACACGTAGCGCCAATCCCATGGTCATAAATGTTTATACTCGCACATTTAGTGCCGAGATCAACAACTCCATACATCTCACCTCTTTTCTTTTCATTCAACACTTTCATCACCACATGCATACATGTATATATATATTTATCATTCCATTCAGCATCATTACATAGACGTTATGACCATTTAAGTTAATACAAACTATATGCTTAATGACTTACCTCGTGTTGGGTAAGACGGTCCCAACTCGGCTACTCGATGACCTTTTCTTTGCCTTTGCTCGATTCACCTCCTTTAACTCCTTGAGCTTAATCAATAATTTAACTAGTTTAACCACCTTGCTAAATATTTACAATCCAATTTCACATGTATATGTATGTTAGTATATTCGGCTAATAACCTCATGCAACTACCATATCATCAAAAATCAAATCACACATGCACATGCATTAGGTAAGTTACCTTTGCTAATTTTAAACCCAACATCACACAAGCTCTCAAGTGATGGCCGAATGCTTCTTTTGTTACCCAACTAATCATTCGACAATTTCATCCCCTTTACCACCCTTTTATGCCTAATTATCTAAATCAAGATAAGATCATCAACATGCCTAACCATAGCCGAATGTGCAACATTAATCTATCACCTCTATCTCTTAAACACTATCAAGTTCATTTACTTCTAATTTCTTAAGTTCAACATCTTAATGCCCATTATAGCCACTCCCATAATCTAAATTTAAAAATCGGCAACACCCACATTTCAACTATCTTAGCCGAATACTCCTCAACACTTAGACTAAAGTATGCACATTAAACTTAATACAACTTTCATTATTCCTTTCGCCCTCAAACATAATTTATAAATCTTGCCCTTCCTTCCATGTTTCGGTCAATTATTCAAATTACCTCATAACATGAACATTCTTTTCAACTAATCTAGCATGACTCATTCGGCCTTAACAAAGAACCACTTTTCATACAAGGACAAAAAAAATAAATCAAATGAACCTCCCATTTAAACCCCATTCTATCTTCTACTTACTCAATAATACATGTTTCTTAGTTCATATTCATCTATAACCATTTCAAATCACATACTACAAAACATCATCAATTTGGCATATAAGAACATAACCAAAGGTTTCTTGCAACACAACTCAAAAATCAACGCATGGGTCATGTTATGAGCATCAAAACAACTCAACTTCACAAAAAAATGCCAAAGGAACCACATGATATCATACCTTAATCTATAAACTCACTTGGCCGAATGTCCTAGCTTCCATTTTTCTTTTCTTTTCCTTATGGTTTCGGCAAGATGATAGAAAAGATGATGGAACTTTGTTTTTATCACCACTTACTAATATAAATTTATTATACATAATTCCCACCAAATATAAAAAAATGAAGACAAGGGAACACCATAATGCATGCGTATGTTGGCCGGCCATTCACATTCAAAAATGGTCTATTTGACATGCAAGTCCACTCTTTTTGGTACATGCACTAATAGACCATTTTAAATTGGACTATCATATTTTCACCATGTCTCAAATCGATCCCTATTAACAATTTCTCATGCAATTGGTAAAATTAGGGAATGAAACTTCCACATACTCATGTTCACACATAATAAGCATAGAATATAGCAATTAATTATTTTACGACTCGGTCTTGTGGTCCCGAAACCACTTTCCGACTAGGGTCACATTAGGGCTGTCACATCTATAGTCAGTATTAGTTTTAGGGATGATATTGGTTGGAGAAAAGCTAGGTTGGTGACTAAAATTTTTCCTCATTGGGCGAGCATCCAAGTAAGTCATAGTAAAAGGTGGCCGGCCTAAAGATCAAACTTACACCCATGACTACATTCCCGTCAATGGGAAACCTGAGCTGCAGTGCAACATCCTGTAGAGTGATGGTGTACTCCCTGCACGGCAAATGAAATGTGAGGGTCTCGAGACACCATCGCTCAACTAAAGCGAAAATTAAGTCGTATCGCAGATCAAAGGTCCGGATCAACGTCGCTGATCTAAATCCGGCTAAGTCCAAGTATGGCATTAGGCATTCATCTGGCAAAAACCCTACACTATTAACAAAACCCCTCAATGCGCGATACGGGCCCTGACATTATTAAATTAGCAAAATAGTTAATACAATCTAATTTAATTCCGCAAATGACGTGAGTATCAAATAACAATTTCATTACCATCTCATTAATAGTACTTGATATGTGATTATCATTATTAATCAAAGAACCTATTTGTTGTAAATCTGCAATTAAAAAAAATTCATTTAATTTGTTGCAAAAAACACATTAAATAATTTGGAATTTGAGAAACAAAAAACCACAGTAAATATCTCATAATTTCTCATATTTTTACCTACAATAAAAAAATTTATGTTAGTTTACAATAACAATATAATTAAAATAAATATAAACTATCTAAACATAAAAAAATACGAATAAAAAAATAGAAACATACCTGTTTAGTTTTTTTCAAAGAACCTATAAAATTATATAACAACAAATTTAATCAACATTTCAATAAATCAATAAAAATTGTCAAATAAATAAAAATTAAATAAAATTACATTATAAAAAATTTACATTAATAAAAAAATCACAAAACACTAAACTAAACACTAACAATTTATAACCTAATCATAAATTACTAACAAAATAACTATAATTTTTTTTTTTAAAATTACATTGCTAAAAAATCACAAAACACTAAACTAAACACTAACAAATTATAACCTACCCATAAATTACTAAAAAAATAATTAAGAAAATAATTTTACATTAATAAAATTTCAAAAAACACTAAACTAAACACAACAATTTATAATGTAATCCTAAATTACTAACAAAATAATTTTAAAATAATTATAGAAAAAATTGCATTCATAAAAAACATTAAACCATAAACACTAAACACAAACAATTTATAGATAATAATTAATAACAAAAAAATTTCACAACATATTTATTAAACTCTCTAAATTAAAAAAAGTTATTTACTAAAATAATATATATATTCTTTCTTTCTTTCTTCTTTTTTTCTTCTCTTTTCTCTCCTCTATTTCCCTCTTTTTTCCCCACTCCCGCACCTTCATCTTAAGGGGGACCACGCTTATAAAGTCCCTCATTTCAAACTTTTTTTTCCCTTTTGAAGGGACTAAACACTACTTATAAGCAGTGTGCACAGCAAGGGGCAAAAGGATGCAGGGGGTAGGGGGTTGAGGCATTCAGCGCAGGGTGATGGGACTGGTCAGCACCAATGCCGCCTACCTGACAGGCACGACTGGTGTTGCCAGTTCAGGTGGCGTCATACGACATCACGAGTATTTTGACCTATTGACCTTATTTTGACCCGATATATATTTTCTTTTAAAAATAAAAAAAATTATTATTTTTTAAAACAACAAAAAAATAAAATTTATTAAATAAATAGGTGGTACGTGCCGCCTATGAGAAAGGCAGCACTCAAAAAACATACAATTTTGGTTATTAATCCCACTGACAGCCCATTTCAGAAATTATTTTTTATATTATTTGTGTAAATTAGCCCACTTTTCACTTTCTTTCTTTCTTTTTTCCTAGCAGCTATTTTTGTGTTAGTTAATTTCTTTTCTAAAAAACTTAGACGGATCTCGTTAAGCTATCAAAAAGCATTTATAAAAAAATATTTTTTTATAAAAATATTTTTATATACTTTTTTCTTGTAGTATATAGGTTAATTTACCCAAATAACATAAAAATTAATTTTATGAAATGGGGTGTCAGCAAGATTAATAATGAAAATAGTATGTTTTTTATGTGGTGCCTTTTTCATAGGTGGCACCACCTATTTTTTAATAAATTTTAATTTTTTTAAAAATATTATTATTTTATTATTTAAAAAATATATAGCAGGTCAAAATACAGTCAACGGGTCAAAATACCCATGACCACCGTGTGACGCCACCTGGACTAGCGACACCAATCGTGCCTATCAAATAGGCAGTATTGGTGCTTCCCAGTCCCATCACCCTGCGTCGGTTCCCCTGCGCCGAACCCCCTGCATGCCCCCCTTGCATGCCCCTACTCACTGCTTCTAGGTAGTGTTTAGTCCCTTCAAAACGGAAAAAAAAATGAAATGGGGTACCTTATAAGCATGATCCCCCTTAAGGTGAAGGGTGCGGGAGTGAAGAAAAAAAGAGGGAAAGAAAGGAGAGAAAGGAGAAGAAAAAAAGAAGAAGAAAGAAAGAAAAAAAAGGGGGATATGTATCATTTTAGTAAATAATTTTTTTTTTAAATTTAAAGAGTTTAGTTAATATGTTATGAAAATTTTTTGTTATTAATTATTATCTATAAATTGTTTGTGTCTAGTGTTTATGGTTTAATTTTTTTTATGAATGTAATTTTTTAATAATTATTTTAAAATTATTTTGTTAGTAATTTAGGATTATGTTATAAATTGTTGTGTTCAGTTTAGTGTTTTGTGATTTTTTATTAATGTAAAATAATTTTGTTAATTATTTTGTTAATAATTTATGATTAGGTTATAAATTGTTAGTATTTAGTTTTGAATTTTGTAATTTTTTAGTAATGTAATTTTTAAAAAAAAATAATTTTATAGTTATTTTATTAGTAATTTATGATTAGGTTATAAAATTGTTAGTGTTTAGTTTAGTATTTTGTGATTTTTTTAGTAATGTAAATATTTTTAAAAATAATTTTATAGTAATTTTGTTAGTAATTTATGATTAGGTGATAAATTGTTAGTGTTTAGTTTAGTGTTTTGTAATTTTTTAGTAATGTAAACTTTTATTTGTTTTAAAAAAATTATAGTTATTTTGTTAGTAATTTATGATTAGGTTAAAATTTGTTATTGTTTAGTTTAGTATTTTGTGATTTTTTTGTAATGTAAATTTTTTATAATGTAATTTTATTTGATTTTTATTTATTTGAAAATTTTTATTGATTTACTGAAATGTTGATTAATTTGTTTTTATATAACTTTATATATTTTTGAAAGAAACTAAACAGGTATGTTTCTATTTTATTTTTTTTATTCGTATGTTTTTCTATGTTTACATAGTTTATATTTATTTTAATTATATTATTATTGTAAAGTAACATAAATTTTTTTATTTTAGGTAAAATATGTGAAATTATGAGATATTTATTGTTTCTGTTTCTAAAATTCCAAATTATTTATTGTGTTTTTTTGCAACAAATTAAATGAATTCATTTTTTTTAATTGTATATTTGTAAAAAAATAGGTTCTTTGATTAATAATGATAATCACATATCAAGTATTATTAATGAGATGGTAATGAAATTGTTATTTGATACTCACGTCATTTGCATAATTAAATTATATTGTATTAACTATTTTGCTAATTTAATAATGTCAAGGCCCTTACCACGCATTGAGGGGCCATGTTAATAGTGTGGTTTCTGCCAGATGAACACCTAATGCCATACTTGGAGTTACTCAGATTCGGAGCAGTGGAATTGATCTGGAGCTTTGATCTGCGATACGACTTAATATCCGCTTTAGTCGAGCGATGGCATCCGGATACCCACACATTTCATTTGTCGTACTGGGAGTGCACCATCATTCTACAGAATGTTGCACTATAGCTTGGGCTCCCCATTGACGAGAATGCAGTCATGGGAGTAAGTTCGATCTCTAGGCCAACTGCCCTTTGCTATGACTTACTTGGACACTCGCCCAAAGAGGGAAAATTTATGGGTTTGAAGTTTTCATGGCTAAAGGCCAATTTCGAGCATTTTCTGAGTACTGCCAGTGAATGGGAAGTGATGCACACCGTTCGAGCTTACATTATGCACCTTATAAAGGGTGTACTCATGTCGAATGCCTCATATTGCTGCAGCCGTGGGCGGATTACCGGATGCCATTCTTGACATCGATAATCATGTGTATTTCCACTTATTAATAGGTGATAAATTTTTACTCATTATAACAATTAGTTGACTTTTTTCGGATTATTATTCTAACAATTTGTTTTCGCAGATGAAGCACTAATTCGAGTATCGGAAGGTTATACAGTGTTCCGATATATTGTCTGATGATCGAGAATCATGCTAGAGAAGCAGTTTTATCTCACTCGACTCACGTTAATATAACTATGTTATTATCTATTTAGTTCATTTGGATGTCGTATTCTGTTCCAGAATTTATAGCGGTTATTCCCTCATCTGCCCACGTCCACTCAAACCTATGGTGCATTAGCGCACCCGTTATCAATTTCCAGACAGTGGAGTGGTATCATGGTAATCGAGTACTCCGGCAATTCGGTTGCATACAGTATATCCCGACACTGTCAGTACGATTGGGGGACATCTATGGGATTAACAAAAGAGGGAAACATGGAAATGATTGGGCAGAAGTGCATAAAGAATATATTGCAATGTGGAACAACCAGTTAGGGCGGGTTTCTCAGATGGATCGTGCTTTGGATTTGCAGCCCTCGTGAGAGTGCATATAGTGGTACTTTGAGATGGGAAAACCATTTTTGTTCGGTGGGCGGTCGATGGTAGTCCCCCCGCACATGACATGACTTGGGCAACCCTCCCATCCCCTTCCACGTCCACCTCATGCACCCGAGCCAGAAGTAAAGCTAGAGGCAGAATCAGAGCTACATCTAGGGAAAGGAAAGTTCTTATCTTCCATATTTTGGGGGCAATGACTATTTCCTGAGCTCGTCAGGCCATGAATATCATTTAAAGTTTGATATCTTCAGCCGAATACCTCCTCAGTACTCCACTCCTCTCGACCCGTATCCACCACAGTACTCTACTTCTCCCAGCTCGTATCCACTGCAGTACTCTACTCTTTTTGGCCCATATCCACCGCAGTACTCCACTCCTCAAAACTCAAGTTCATCGATTGCGTTTGAATAATATGGTTTTTCATCTATGTTTTGCACACCTCCACATGCGGTTGAACAGAATGTTGATCACTGCAATCACCCACAACGTGAATGTCGACCTCCACAAAAATATACCCCTAGGACCACAGTATCAAACCATTAATTTTAGGGGTTTTGCAATTTAAATAGTCAACTTTGTATTTATGTAATGACCTTTTTGCCATTTCAGTTATTAATTTTAAGGTTTTCTATATTATTTACGTAAAAAAGCATTATTTAATTTAACAAAAATATGAACGCAACAAACTTTAGACTAACTTTGTACTTCCAATTAGATTAATTGCAATAAATTCTAGACAAATTTTAGATTCAATCCTCTCTACATGTAGTGAATGTAATTAATAGGGCTTGAACAACATCTCAATTCCTACCCGCTCATGACGATTGTCCAATATAATAGTTTCGATATGAGCATTTACTCTGATTATGACCAGCTAATTTATATACGCCACACAGGTTCTCGTCAGATTTCTCCCTAATGTCCATTTCATTATGGATTCTGGATGATTGCGGACGACCTTTCAGATTCCTATACAATGCTTTGTTTGGGACAAGCTTGAAAGTCGTTGGAGACACCTCCCATACAGACAGGTCAAGCAGGACATGGAACTCGTTCTCCCATACACGCAACATGTGCTCGAGGGTGTACACTTTATCGATAAATTGTTTAACATTGAGCGAGACTTTAGCACAAGCTTCCACGACATGTGCATAGGGATAATGAAGTGTTTAGAACCTCTTACAATCGCACTGTCTATTTCAGAGATCAACTTTATAGGACCAAGGTGGTATACCAGGTCGACAACCAATGGTCTCTATAACTCGAAACGTTTCATTATGTCGTGAATATACTTTTACATTCATTGACCTCGCCATCCGACAGTTTGCAACCTTTGCATTCCTAACATCTTCGACAAACACATGTCCCGCCTCCATCTAATTGACTTGGAGCTACCCCATTCTTGGCATCACAATAGCCAACCTATAGAATGTAGCTGAGAAGACAGATGAAACCTAAGGATGTTGTGTTTTCATCAACATGGATTAACCCCCTCTGCCAATTTAGTGGTCATATGACCATAACAAAAGGCTTTGTTAAAACTTTAAGCCCATTGCCAAGGCTCCATGGTACCAACCATTTTTGGAAAGGTGTGTTCGTGTGACCCTTCATGTCACTCTCAAGTCGAGTCATCCTTTACCAAAAAATGTATGGCTCTAGCTTGTACGTTGTCTATCTATTAAGAAAATATAAGTTACAGTCTCGCCCTAAAACATTAGGTTATATATTGAAAAGATAAGGTTGTTCTTTACCTATTCTCACAACTTGTCTCCGCCAGTTTGCATCTTATAATCTCAGTGGAAGTTAGCCGCGATGTACTGGATGCAGTAAATGGATGTCCATAGTACATCGGAATGCCTAATGGCTACAATTAATCATTTAACTCTATCGGAGACGATGCAAATATTATTCTTACTAATAACATATTGTCGCAGGTTCGTAAAGAAGAATTCCCACGACTCTATGTTCTCTGTATCTAAGATGGAAAATGCTGTCAGGAGCATGTTCTTGTTCCTATCTTGAGCAACCACAAGAAGTAAGATCTATGTATATTTACGGTATAGCTAGGTCCCATCTACTTGCACACATGGCTTGTAGTGGGGAAATGCACACACGCATGGATCAAATATTCAGAACATCCGTTAAAAAATTCTTTTTCCCGGTTTTAGTTGGTCATCTAGGCCGTAATAAGGTCGCGTCTGCAACTCAATGACAATCCTCGATACATACCCCCGTATAGCGGCTATCCATTCATGTAGCTCATTGTACGACACATCGAAGTCTCTGTACAATTGCTCAATTGCTACCTGTTTAGCTATGCATGCCTTGCGGTATGATACTTAATACTAGAATCGTGCCTGTATTTCAGCAATCAGTACCGAAACTTTAATGATCGGCATGTCTTTCACCATTGGCATGACGCACATACAGATAGTTTTGGAATCAATTTTTCGATGATCTTCTATCATACGTGTTGAAGTGCATGTGTGAGGCCTAAAAAATTTTCATATCTCCCATATCTGCGACTTCTGGAGAAATGCGGCTCGTACCCGCCAATTGCAGCCTTCCGCCGACCTCCAACACTCCCTAATGTATAATGTCGATTTAGACACGGTGAATTTTTAGTCCACTGATATATTTATGTTATACCGCTTAATGGAAAATACACACTCTTCCTTAGTTTTGAATCTCTATCCCACAAACAACTCCCCAGGAACGGAATCTACGGCTAGCCTGTGAGCAGGTAGTATTTCAGGGTACTTCGAAAAATCAGCTGCATGTGTCGCATCAGGGTCCATCTGCGATATGTGTGCCTCAGGATTATTGTGTATCACAATACGACAAATCTGGTTCCCGACTAAAAACGCGTTAACGTTTCCATTATTATTCACACCTTCGTCGTTAATATCATTTGGGACCTCATCCACATCGGGATCACTATCACTATTGACATCGTGATCAGAAGGATCACTACTATTGTATACATCATCACCAACCACATCAATCTCGGGTGCAGTATTAAGATCGATATCGATCCCACGTATAGTCGATTGACTATCAATGTACGATATTGGAACCACTATATACGACTCTTGAGCTCCATGTTCTTCACCTAATGGAGTGGGATCTTCAGTTGGCTCCACGCCAGCTAACTCAGTAAATAACTGAATCAGTGCATTTTGGTTGCTTCGATTCCTACAATAAAGAGCGAACATTGTCTCCACATCTTCATCGTCTACAAGTTCCATTTCGATGAATTTCATGGGATCCATCGAAATTGGAAACTTGTAAAGAAGTTTTGAGATCCTTCTCCCACGACATCTATCAATTTTTGCACTAATCTTTCTATACATATCATCAAATGATATATTTCTATTAAATCTCATTGCTATTTCTTGGCGACATTCAAATATACATCCCACGATTGTTGTCAAAATTACTCCATCAAAATAAACGCATACGAAAATTTGATTCTCCATCTTCAATACTAAATCTGTTAAAAAAATCAAAATTCTTAAAATAATTTCGAACAGCAAAAAAGTTACATAAAAATTTAATGAATAAAAAGAGACCAAAAGTATAACAATATGCTTTTTCATTCAAAAGCTAACAAAATTAATAACCTAACAAAATAACTTTCAAATAACAAAATTACTAACAAAACTGTTCATTCTATTTAAAAAGAATAAACAAAAATACATTATCTTTCTTTTTGTTCTCTTTTCTTTCTTTCTTCTCACTATCTTCTTCCTTCTGCTCTGCTAATTTTTTTAGAATTCTCCTACTCATCTCATATTCAAATGCGATTAAATTGGAGAAAACTTGACCACTGGTGCTGCCTGTCAGACAGGGGTCACCAGTGGCACCTACAAAATAGGAGTCACCAGCGGCACTTATTAGATAGGAGTCACCAATGGGGCCTACCAGATAGGCGCCACCCCTCTTATACCATTTTCTATATAGGTCATGTACTACACCGGGGAAAATAATACATAGTGGTACCACCTATGATAAAGGCACCACTAAAAAATAATATTTTAAAAAAATAAAATTTATTAAAAAAATAGGTGATGCCGCCTATGAGAAAGGCACCACTAAAATTAATTTATTAAAAATGCCATTTTCGTTATTAATCCTGCTGACACCCATTTCAAAAATTATTTTTTTATATTATTTAGGTAAATTAGCCTAGTATATAAAAAAATAGAGTTTTTAAGAATTTATACCGATATCATCCATGTGTAAAACAACACCACTAAAAAATAGATTTTTACAAACTCATGATTGACTTATGATGATTGAAAAAGTGAGGGTAGTGCTGCTAGTTAATCAGGCGACACCGATAACTACTTTAATTTTTCATACCATCTTCGTAATTAATTTATTTCTCATCCATTTCTATAATTAATTATTTTTTTAATATTATTTTATCTGTCGATGATATGGATGATTGGAGTATAGAAAAACTGAGTTTATCTCGTGTAGGAGATTGCGAAAGAGATGGAGAGTAAAGACCTTTTTCTTAGCCCTTTTTGGTACACATAGGATCTCTTGTAGGAAGCAGACAATAATATATTTAATTTTTAAATTGGAAACATTTTAGTGATTCTTTTCTATTTTGAAAAATAGTAACATTATTTTGGTTTTTTACTTTAATAATATAAAATCAATTAAATTAATAATAAAATGGTATGCCAATATCATTATTTACCAAAATGGTATGTTTGATGGGGTGGAAGGCTTGGAGGAGGCGGCACTAGTATTTTATTTGAGTTAATCATTGAAACATCATTACAAAATGATGTGTTTTTTAAAAAGAAATTTAACGGTATTAGTATTTTCTTCATGTACACGAGTAATACCGGGTAAAAATATGGGTTTACTGGAGTGGAGGGTGAGAAAGAGGTGGCACTCATTGCTGATCCAATTTAAGCAGTGTTTTCTTAACGTTTTTTAAATAAAAGAATAGAAAAGGAAAAAAATTGATTGTAGAAGAAGAGAAAAGAGAATTCATAAAGTTAGTATAATTGTTTTCAGTATTTTTTTGGAATAAAATATTTAGAAATTTAATTATTTTTATAGGTTTACTTTTGAAGATGGGTAATCAATTTTTCATGCATTTATTTCGATGGAGTAATTTTGACAATAACAGTTGAATGATTATTTGAATGTCGCCAAAAAATAGCAATAAGATTAAATAGAAATGTCTTGGTTGATGATATGAAAGAAATCATCAGTGCAAAAATTGTTAGAAGTTTTGGAAGAAGGATCTTGAGACTGTTCTACAAATTTCTAGTTTCGGCAGATCCCATCAAATTCACCGAGATGGAACTTGTAGACAATGAAGATATTGTGACAATGATCACACTTTATTGTCGAGATCGGAGTTACCAAATTGATCCGATTTTGTTTGTTGAGTTAGCTGATCTGGAGCCCGCTGAAGATTCCATTCCATAGGTAAAGAACGTGGAGTTCAAGATCCGTGTACGGTGGTTCCGAGAGCATACGTTGATAGGTGATCGACTGTACGTGATATCAACATTGATCTTAATGTTCCACTTGCATCTGAAAATCGTAATCCAGGTCCCCGTTTACAAATACATCCGGTGGTGATTGAGATCAATGCGGCTGGTGATGATGGATATGATAATAATGGTTCTTCTGGTTACGAGGTTAAAGATTATAGTGATTCTGATCTAGATGATGTCTCAGATGATATTGATGACAAAGGTGCGAATGACGATAGGAATGTTAAAATGTCTTCAGTTGGTAAACCAAGTCAAGGTATTGTGATACGCAATGATCCTGGGGCACACATATCGATCATAGATCCTGATACGACACATGCATTTGAGTTCCTAGAGTACCCCGATATACTACTTGTTCACCAGTTGGCTGTAGATTCCGAACATAAGGAGTTGTTCGTGGGCCAAAAATTCGCAACCAAAGAAGAGTGCGTATTTGCCATTAAGTAGTATAGCATGAATGTGTCGATTGACTACAAAGTTGTTGTGTCTAAATTGACATTGTATATTTGGGACTGTTGGAGTTCGGTATAAGACTGCAATTAACGAGTATGAGTCGCATTTATCTAAAATTTGCAAATGTGGGAAATCAAAAAATTTGTTAGGCCTCACACATTCACTTCAACACGTATGATGCAAGATCACCGCAAACTTGATTCCAAAACTATCTGCACATGTATCATGGCAATGGTAAAAAACATGCCAACCATTCCTGTTTTGATACTGATTGCCAAAATGTAGGAACGATTCCAGTACCGAGTGTATACCGAAAAGCATGGATAGCTAAACAGATGGCCATTGAGCAACTGTACGGAGATTGGGATGTATCGTACAATGAGCTACAATGGTGGATAGCTGCTATAGGTAAGTATGTGTCAGGGACTGTCATTGAACTGCAGACACAACTTTATTACGGCCCGAACAACCAACTACAACCGGGAAGAAAAGTTTTCCACTAGATGTTCTGGATGTTTGATCCATGCGTGCGGGAATTTCCTTGCTACAAGCCAGTTGTGCAGGTTGACGGGACTTGGTTATATGAAAAGTGTATGCAGATCCTACTTATTGCGGTTGTTCAAGACTAGAACCAAAACTGGCTCTCGATAGCGTTTGCCATCGTGGACAAAGAGAACATGGAATCATGAGAATTCTTCCTGACGAACTTTCGGATATATATTGTTAGGGACAACAATATTTGCATCATATCTGATAGAGCGAAGGAAATAATTATTACGATTAAGCATTCTAGTGTTCTGTGAAGATCTATTCACTACATCCGACACATTGCGAATAACTTCCATCAAGACTACAAGAATGCAGACTAGTGGAGACAAGTTGTAAAAATAGGTAAAATTTAGTTTCAACATATGTTTTAAATGTTATTTATATGAGCAAATTAATTTGAAACTGTTACTTGTCTTTTCTTAATACATACACAGTGTACGAGTTAGAGCTACACCTTTTTAGGCAAAAGATGACCAAACTTGAGGGTGACATGTAAGGTGAGATGAATACTCCTTTTGGCCAGGTACCATAGAGCCATAGCATTAGGATTAAATGTAACACCCCTAATCGGTATCCGTCGTCAGAACAGGGTTTCGAGTATTACCAAAACATTTAGAACATTTTATGAATAATTTACATAGATTACTATTCATTTATCGAGATCATTCAAGACGTCCCTTAATTGGACCCTCAAGGTCCAATACGAGTATTAGGATCAAGTCGAGACTTAATCGAAAACTCAAAAAAAATTTCGCGATATTTCAAAAATTTTCTAACGTGCAGGGCTCACACACCCATGTCGTCCATGGGACACACCCGTGTGACCCTTGGACACGCCCGTCTACAAGCCGTGTTCGACCCTGTGTAACTCTCTGACTTGTGCACACGACCATGCCACACGCCCATGTGCTAGGCCGTATGGTCAATTAATTCATTTTAAAATTTAGGTGCAGGTTCCACACGGCCAAGACAAAAGCCTGTGTTCTAGGCCGTGTAGTACACACGACTGAGACACACGCCTATGTCTCTGCCCGTGTGCTCAATTCTGAGCATTCTGTTTCTCAAAATTAAGGTGAATGGGACACAAAACCTAACTACACGCCCATGTAGTCAGCCGTGTGTGCCTATGTGTCTACCCGTGTGGACAAAATAAAGCCATTTCCTAGCCTCATTTGTCACCCAAATTCACCATTTTCCTGCACCAAAACATACCAAGTACAATCCAAGCATTCCAAGCATCCAAATTAGGTAATTTCTATCATTCAACATGGCATATCATTGCATGCATACATATTTACCATTTTACCTTGGTTCAATCCATGTGTTAAACATATTTTGATCAATTACTTAACATATGTGTAGCTACTATAGTTTGACATTACAAGTATATTAAAAACAAACCATTACTAGCCATTCCAATGGCTAGATTACAAGCATCATTTACATTTACATGTCATTATGGCCATTATATCCTATACATGCCATTACAACCATAATTGATTTACCATATTATACCAACGTGGGCCGATGGATAGTGTGACTGATCTCCGCCAAGCTTCCAATCCAACGAGCTTTCGATTTACTCTAAAACAGGGAAATAAAACTAAGTAAGCATAAGGTAAGTTCGTAAAACATGGTACTTAACTTACCATTCATTCTATTTTGAGGTAACTATGTAAGGCATAATCAATCAATTTGACCTCAAGCCCTACACACATTCTCATTGCCCTCGTTAGTCATATATTCCATAATAACATCAAAACATATATGGGCTCAACAAAAATCAAGTTTCCAAGCACATATGCTTTCCACAACATGTATTCGTTCAACATGCATAATTCATCTCATTATTTCAAGTATAATTTCATAATAGTTCATTTCGAGTTCAAATCATTTCATATCAGAACTTTACTCATATTACTCGAAATATCAAGGTCACGATTAATACACTCAAGGTGTACAAGTCTATAATCAAGAATGAACATATATTCATCAAATAAAGTCCATGTACAAATATCATCATCTCATCTTTTCATATACCATTTGTCATGTATCATCATTTGCTTGTATTTCAGACAGATACGTGTAGTAACTCATTTTATCATTCATACCTTCTCATGTCTGGAATTGTCACCCGTTGAATTTATTCGGAATATTAATGGAAACATAGGTAATACATTCGAGGTGTACGAATCAGGATTGGTCAATTCATGTCCAATGGTACCCACAACGTACTATATCAAAGAGTACACTCTCGAGCCACACATGTATACAACAGGATTACCAGTCCAGGCTAAATCCTTTTTATGTCATATGCTCTAAGGAGTTTGATCTAGATTACCCATCCGGGCTAAATCCAATCCATATGCTCGAGAGGACTTATATCAAGATTACCCATCTGGGCTAAATCCTTTATGTAATGAGGTCAATAGGATTACTTGTCTGAGTTAAATCCCGTTAGCAACAAATGCAGGACCTCATTCATTTCGGGAAATCACATATCCATCGATTTTCCATATTATTCAACTGAGCTAAATCCTTTATGTAATGAGGTCAATAGGATTACTTACCTCGTACTCGGAATGGACGAATCGGATCGATTACTCTATAACCTTCGATTTTCCTCGATCTAAATCTGATTCCTTTCTTTCTCGATCTACAAGAATTCAAAATTACCTCATTTAATCACACATTTATTCATTCCAATCCACAAACATATAATTAGGGATTTTTACACTTTAGCCCCTGAAATTTCACATTTTCACATTTTAGTCCCTATCTCATAAAACACAAAATACACATAATTTCACATTTCTCATGCTTAGCCAAATTTTCATATAGTCTCTAACAACCCAAACCTTTCATTTATTCACACATTTAACCCCATATTTTCATATTTTCACAAATTAATCCCTAATATGCATTTTTACTCAAAATCACTTTACAAAACATTTATATCAAGCACCAAGCTTTTATTATTCATCATCAAACATTCAAAAACTCAAGCATTCATCAATGGAAACTTTCAAAATCATCAACACATTCCAAAATTTAGGCATGGGCTAGCTAGTACTCAAAGCAACAATCACAAAAACGTAGAAATTATCAAAAACCGAGCAAAATACATACTTCAATTAAGCCACACAAGTGTCGAATGTTTTTAAGCATTCAAAACCCTATTTCTTTTCTCATTTTTGGCAATATAGGTGGAAGATGATGAATAAATTGATTTTTGTTTAATTAATATTAACATATTAACCAATTTACAATTTTAACCTGAATTTAAACCATTTAAAAACGTTCATTTTATGGCCATTTATGTCCATCTCCACTATCAATGGACTAATTACAACATAAGGACCTTTCATTTAATAAGCCATGGAAATTAGAGACCTTTATCAAATAGAATGTAACTTTTGTATTTTACGCGATTTAGTCCTTTTCTCAAATTAACCACTTAAACGATAAAATTAACATACCAAACTTTCACAGATATCTAATCTCATGCCATAAACACACAAAATAATATTAAAATATTTTTTTGACTCGGATTTGTGGTCCCAAAACCACTGTTTCGACTAGGTTCTAAATCGGGTTGTTACAATTCTCCTCCCTTAAGGATTTTCGTCCCCGAAAATCTTACCAGTATATAGGTTCGGGTATTGCTCTCTCATAACATCTTCAGGCTCCCTCGTAGCCTCTTCGACTCCGTGTCGATGCCATAACACTTTTACTAATGTAAATCTTTTATTTCTCAGTTCTTTGATCTCACGAGCTAATATTAGAATCGGTTCTTCACTATATGATAAATCTGACTGAATCTCAATTTCGGTCGAGGAAATACCATGCGAAGGATCGGATCTGTATCATCGAAGCATCGATATATGAAATATATTATGTATCTTTTCTAACTCTGATGGCAATGTTAACCGATAAGCAACTGATCCAACTTGCTCCATGATCTCATACGGCCTAATGAATCTCGAACTCAATTTACCTTTCCGACCGAATCAAAGTATTTTCTTCCACGGTGAGACTTTCAAAAACACTTTGTCTCCAATCTGAAACTCAATATCTTTCCATTTCAAATCTACATATGATTTCTGATGATCTGGCATTCCTTTCAGACTATCGCGAATCACTTTCACTTTCTGTTCGGTTTCTTTGATCAAATCAACTCTGTATATTTTATTCTCACTAAGCTCAGTCCAATACAAAGGTGTTCGACATTTTCGACTGTACAATGCTTCGTAAGGTGCCATTTTTATACTCGATTGATAACTATTATTATACGCAAATTCAATCAATGGCAAGTATCGTTCCCATGTACCTTCACACTCAAGA
The DNA here is from genome assembly GCF_007990345.1 of Gossypium hirsutum. NCBI lineage: Eukaryota > Viridiplantae > Streptophyta > Magnoliopsida > Malvales > Malvaceae > Gossypium > Gossypium hirsutum. Next base: position 31,903,617 of record NC_053431.1, read on the forward strand.
ATGCAGCATCTCAACATATCCTCGAGTCTCTAAATAATCCACTCAGATTGTCCATCCATCTGTGGATGAAAAGCAATACTAAAATGTAGCTTTGTACCTAATGCATCTTGCAGTTTCTTCCAAAACCACGATGTAAATCTCGGATCTCTATCCAAAACTATAGAAATAGGTACTCCGTGCAATCTCACAACCTTAGAAATGTACAACTCAACAAGTTTATCAAGCGAATAATCCATACGAACTAGAATGAAATGAGCCGATTTTGTCAATCTATCAACTACAACCCAGATCGCATTTTTCTTACCCGGAGGCAGGGGCAAACCCGATACAAAATCCATAGTGATTTTATCTCATTTCCACTCGGGAATCATAATCAGCTGAAGTAACCCAGACGGTACTTGATGCTCAGCTTTGACTCGCTAACAAATTAAACATTTCGAAACAAGTTCAAAGATATCATGTTTCATACCATGCCACCAATAGATTTTTTTCAAATCGTTATACATTTTCGTGCTTCCCGGATGTACAGATAAAAGTCTACTATGAGCTTCATTCAAAATCATCTGAATTAACTCTGAATTTCTCAGAACACATATTCGGCCTCTGAATCTTAAATAGTCATCGGAATCAACTTGAAACTCTGAATCAGAGTTACAATCACACTGAGCTCATTTTGCTAACATTTCATTATCAACTTTCTGAGCCTCGTAAATCTACTGTAAAAATAATGGTCTTGCTTTTAACTCTGCTATAATCGAGCCATCATCAGACCAAGCCAATTGAGTATTCATTGCACATAGAGCAAACAAGGATTTCTGTCTTAAAGCATCAGCAACAACATTTACTTTTCTCGGATGGTAGTCAATTATTAACACGTAACCTTTTAACAATTCTAGCCATCTCCGCTGTCGCAAATTCAAATCTTTCTGAGTCATCAGGTATTTCAAACTCTTATGATCTGAATAAACATGGTATTTCTCACCAAACAGATAATCACGCCAAATCTTCAACGCAAATACAATGGCTACTAACTCTAAATCATGCGTCGGGTAATTCTTTTCATGCGACTTCAACTGTCTCGAGACACAAGCTATGACTTTGCCTTCCTGCATCAAAACACAGCCCAGACCATTCAACGATGCATCACTATAGATTACGAATTCTTTACCCGATTCTGGTTGTACTAACACTGGAGCTTCAGTCAATAAAGCTTTCAGCTGATCAAAACTTTTTTGACAATTCTTGGACCATTCAAAATTTACATCTTTCTGAAGCAATCTCGTCAACGGAGTCGCAATCCTCAAAAAGTCTTTCACAAATTGCCTATAGTAACCAGCTAGTCCTAGAAAACTGCGGACTTTAGATACATTTCTTGGAGGCTTCCAATCCATTATTGCAGAAATCTTGCTCGGACCAACTCGAATACCCGATGCTGACACAATATGCCCCAAAAAACCAACTTCACTCAACCAAAATTCACATTTACTGAACTTTGCATATAACTGCTTATCTCTCAGAGTCTGCAATACAATTCTCAAATACTCAGCATGCTCAATTTCATTTTTCGAATAAATCAAGATATCATCTATGAATACAACAACAAATCGATCTAGATACGGTTTGAAAATCCGGTTCATTAAATCCATAAAGATAGCATGTGCATTCGTTAGTCCAAATAGTCAATTTTGAAAGAACTTATTGTCAACCTCTTTCAGATATGAATCCATCCTTGTTCTAAAAGCAATCTTTGGCACATCGGAGTCTTTAATTCGTAACTAGTAACAACCCAACCTCAAATCTATCTTTGAAAACACTAAAGCTCCTTTCAATTGATCAAACAAATCATCAATTCATGATAGAGGGTATTTGTTCTTGATTGTCGCTTTACTAAACTGTCTGTAGTCAATACACATTCTCATGTGCCATCTTTCTTTTTCACAAATAATACAAGAGCACCCCAAGGCAAAAACCTAGGTCGTGCAAATCCTCTATCAGTTAATTCTTGCAACTGAGCTTTTAATTCTTTTAACTTTGTTGGAGCCATTCTGTACAGATCTATCGATATTGGAGTTGTACCCGGCATTAACTCATACCAAACTCAACCTCTCGAATCGGTGGTAAACCCGGTAACTCTTCAGGGAACACATCTGTATACTCACATACAACTGGCACTAATTCAATTTTCATTTTAGTCACTTTCGTATCAAGCACATAAGCAAAATAAGCTTTAGAACCCTTTCTCACATATTTCTGAGCTAACATCGAAGAAATCAGTGTTGGCAAACCATTTAGGTCATTTGACTCAATTTGAATAATCTCATTATTCTGACATCTCAAATCAATCGTCTTTCTTTTTCAATTCACAACAGCATCATGCAACGTTAGCCAATCCATACCCAGAAATATATCAAACTCATCAAATGGAAACAATATCAAATTGGCTAGGAAACAACTATCTCTAATCAACAATGGACAATTCTTGCACACTTTATCAACCAACACACACTTGCCTAAGGGGTTCGATAATCTAATTACAAATTCTGTAGACTCTACAGGAAAAGTCTTACTGGATACTAAATTCACACATACATATGAATGAGTTGATCCTGGATCTATCAATGCAATAACTTTAGTATCATAGAGAGTAAAAGTACAAATGATAACATCTGGAGATGACGCTTCTTCGCGAGCGAGAATAGCGTAGGCTCGTGCAGGTACTCTGGCGTCAAATCTTGCAGTAGTGTCTCGTGTCACACCTATACCACCACTTACATTAACCATTTTTCTGAGTGGTCTACCTCTAGTTGCAGTATTACTCAGCCTCGTGTTCTGAGCATTATCTTTTTCAGCTAACCCTGGATAATCTTTAATAAAGTGATCTCGTGAACCACAACTGTAACAACTTTTGTTATTACTTTTCCCCCAACAATCTACAAAATGTCATCTTCCACATTGTTGACACTCGGGCTTAACATCTTTTACATTACCAACACTCGATATCGATGTGACTTGAGCTTTAGGGTTGGTATATTGCTTTTCGTGATCTCTATTCTGATATCCTCCAGAAGCTATCAATCGGTTAAAATAGTCTCTAGATTTCTTCGATGAAGAATGATAAGATTTCTTTATCGATCTCTTCCCCGAATCTCTTGCCTTTGAATCGGCTTTTCTCTTTTCTTTACTGAGATCTTCGGCTTTACAAGCCCTCTCAACCAATACTAAAAATTCTTTCAGTTCAAGTATCCCAACTAACAACTATATATCTTCATTCAACCCGTCAACAAATCTTTTACACATGATCTCCTCAGTAGACACATATTCCCAGGCATATTTGCTTAACTATACGAATTCTCTTTCGTACTCAATGACAGTCATTCGGCCCTATTTCAATTCTAGAAACTCTTTATGTTTCTGATCGAGGAATCTCTGACTTAAGTACTTTTTTTGGAATTCTGTCTGAAAGAATTCCCAGGTAACTCGTTCTCTAGGAACTACCGATGTCAACGTTTTCCACCAGTGATATGCATTATCTCTAAGTAAGGATACTACACATTTGATACATTCTTCTGGAGTACGAGACAATTCATCAAATACTCTGATTGTGTTCTCTAGCCAGAACTCAACCCTCTTAGCATTATCATCAACTGAAGCTCGAAACTCTTCGGCCCCGTGTTTACGTATCTTATCCACTAGTGGCTTACTCAATTGAATTGGATCTATCACTTATGGTACAATTGGTACTTGTTGATGAACAGGCGGGGGTAGAGGTTGTTGAGCAGCAAGATTCATTTGTACGAATTTCGTGAACCACTCACTCATCATTTGGAAGAAGGCTTGCTTAGCCTCTTCTCTTTGATTACTAGAAATAGACCTAGAATAGGCCGACGTTGCCCCTTGAGAAGGAGCGGGCGTATTACTTTCCACATTGTTAGCTATGGCTCATTCGGGATCCATTTTCTATATAAAAACACATTTTAACAGTTAGGAATCATCACACTATCGCAAATCATATATATGGCATGTATAGCTAGACTCTCACTCACTACATTAGTCCTAGAATCGACTAAACCGTAGCTTAGATACCAATTAAATGTAACACTCATAACCTGTATCCGACGCAGGGATAGAGTTACAAGGCATTACCGAACAATACATCTCATTCACATACAGTTATACAATCATAAACAAAATTCATCCATAATGTCCCTTACGAGGCCCTACAAGACCTTATAACATGCTTAAGAGAGGTTCGGGATTAAACCGATCACATATAAAAATTTCCAAACACTTAGAAAAATTACATGAAATCATAGGTCACACGCCCATGTGAACAGGCCGTGTGCCTCACACGGCCACCCGACAGGCCTATGGCGCAGGCTGTGTGAAAATAGGGCATACATACTGACTTATACCACACGGCTGGAGACATGCACGTGTGCCTTAGCCGTGGTCGAAACTGACATGCATCACACAGCTAACCACATGCCCGTGTGTCTAGCCCGTGTACCCTTCGAAATGGCCACACATGTCCATGTGCCAAGGCTGTGTGCCTCACACGGCAACCAGACACGCCCGTGTGTCTAAGCCATGATCGAGATTGATTTTAAATTTTAACACTACGCCAGGGGTCACACGGTCGTGTAACATGACCGTGTGTCGCTCACAGCTGAAACATACACCCATGTCTTTCCCAGTGTGGACAAAAAGAGGCCATTTGAAAAGTCAGTTTTGCCACCCTTTTCTCATGCATATCAATCAACCTAAATAGTACCATTTCAAGAATTTTATACACAACCAAAAACCAACCAATATGTGCACATATCATGTCATCTATATATAACCATCTCAATTACTCAATTCCATAACCAAAACATGTCATTTCAATATACTAAAATCATCTAGATTGCATAAATTCTAAATTCATTTCATCATCATCTTAACACCTATCATATGTCATAAAACTTACCATTTTCAAATCTCATAACTAATCCATCATATAAGCATTAAATACATCATATAACTTACCAAACACTTAATTCAAGCCAACTTTAATGGCTATACATACCAAATTTACAAGCCAAATCTCATGGCTAACATCATGACTCAAAATATACCAAAATATCACTAGCCTATACATGCCATATACCATATATACAAGGTTACCAAAAATACCAACGAGATAATCGATAATGTGATGACGTATTCCTGACGATCCCTGAGTCCGCACTAGCTTCAATAATCTATAAAACACAGACAAATAACACACAATAAGCTTCACAGCTTAGTAAGTTTGTACCAGAAATACTCAACAATTCATAATATCCAAATCATCAACTAATAAACACTTAATAGTTCTCATCTCTTCATTCAATTCGAATCCATAACCATTTATCATGTATATATCATTTCATCAAACTTCATACACATAGTATCAACTACCACACAGGTATTGTACGTACTTCTACTTTCCCCTATTTATTTATTTCATCCCTACCTCTTTGTTCAATACGTTAAATCGTTCGAAAATCTTTCAATGCTTTAAGAACTCGCACACTTAGTGTGCAAATGTTTAGCTGAAGCTACAACGATATCTCACACTTAGTGCCATCATATTGAACCGAAGCTATATTGGTATCGCACACTTAGTGCCACATAAAACCAAATCTTTTTCAATTCACACACTAAGTGCTGTATACAGCTAAAGCTATCTCAAAACGCACACTAACTGCCAAACATCGTAGACTTGTCGTCGTACACAGACGTAGTCGCAAATATACAATTTATGCATTATTAAAGCATTAAAAACATAATTGTAACTTCATTTATCACATACGAACTTACCTCGTACTCGAAATGGACGAATCAGATTGAATACTCTATAACCTTCGATTTTCCTGGATCTAAATTCGATTCCTTTCTTTCTCGATCTATATGAAATCAAAATTAACTCATTTACTCGCACATTTATTCATTTCAATCCATAAACATATAATTAGGGAATTTCACACTTTAGCCCTTAAAATTTCACATTTTGACATTTTAGTCCTTATCCCATAAAATTACAAAATACACATAATATCACATTTCTCATGCTTAGCCAATTTTTCATATAGTCTCTAGTAGCCCATATCTTTCATTTATTCACACATTTTACCCCACATTTTCATATTTTCACAAATTAATCCCTAATATGCATTTTTACTCAAAATCACTTTACAAAACTTGTATATTAAGCACCAAGCTTTCATTATTCATCATCAAACATTCAAAAAATCAAGCATTCATCAATGGAAACTTTCAAAATCATCAACACATTCCAAAATTTAGGCATGGGCTAGCTAGTACTCAAAGCAACAATCACAAAAACGTAGAAATCATCAAAAACTGAGCAAAATACATACCTCAATTAAGCCACACAAGTGTCGAATGTTTTTGAGCATTCAAAACCCTATTTCGTTTCTCATTTTCGGTAATATAGTTGGAAGATGATGAATAAATTGATTTTTGTTTAATTAATATTAACATATTAACCAATTTACAATTTTAACCTTTATTTAAACCATTTAAAAGCATTCATTTTATGGCCATTTATGTCCATCTTCACTATCAATGGACTAATTAAAACATAAGGACCTTTCATTTACTAAGCCATGGCAATTAGACACCTTTGTCAAATAGAATGTAACTTTTGTATTTTACGCGATTTAGTCCTTTTCTCAAATTAACTACTTAAACGATAAAATTAACACACCAAACTTTCACAGATATCTAATCTCATACCACAAACACACAAAATAATATTAAAATATTTTTTTGACTCAAATTTGTGATCCCGAAACCACTATTTTGACTAGGGTCTAAACTGGGCTGTTACAAGATATGTAATCATTTCACATATTTATGATATCTATAGAATTTACATAAACACAATCAATGCAACCATGTAAATAAACACAATTTAGTTACACGAACTTACATCGACAAAGGTTCGTGTACGAACATCTACTAATCCGACATTGTTTCTCGTTCTAACTCTGAATTTGGTCTATTCGGATCTATACGAGTAAATTTAACATCAAATTCACACATCTCATATACATTTGGACTCAATTTACATCCTAGGAAAAATTACCATTTTGCCCCTAACTTTTCCATAAATTCCCATTTCGTCCCTAGGATCGGAAAATAAAATTTGTGCAATTTACTCCCTATTCCAAACCTATCCCAAATCTCATTACAAAATTTATAGCAGATGTATTCATAAAATTTCATAATTTTTCATTAAATTTCACAACTTTACATTTTAGTCCCAAAATCATGTTTTCATCAAAAATCACTTTGTAAAAGTTGTTTATCTATCAACAACCTTTCATTTTCTACCATAAATTTCTAATTTTCAGCAAATACATCCATGATCAATTTTTCATACTTTGATAACTTTTCAAATTGATATCCAAATAGATAGATTAGACTATCCTGGTTTCAAAATTATAAAAATTACTAAAAACGAGGTTTAATTACTTACCCAAATAAGCTTGATAAGTATTCTTTCTCTCGCCTAGGGTTTCCATTGAAATATTTGGGGTAGATGATATGAAATTATTTTCTTTTTCATTTAATTAAATTGTCATTTAATAACTTTTCATCTTTCCAATGTAGTCCTTGCCCTTTTCCTAAATTTACATGGATGAGTCACCAAAATATTGACATACTTTTTTTAGTGGTCTAATTACCATATAAGGACCTTAATTTTTAATTTCATAGCTATTTGATCCTTCTAGCTACTAGAATCCAATCTTTGCATTTTATGCGATTTGGTACTTCCCATAATTAAACATTTAATCCATAAATTTTTCTTATCAAAATTTTCACATGACATGTCTATAATAATATGGACCATATAATAAAATAAAAATAAATTTTATTTTCAGCTCAGATTTGTGGTTCCAAAACCACTATTCCAATTTCACCGAAATTGGGCTGTTACATTAAAGTTTTGATGATGATGCTCACAATGGTCATATGACCACCAACCTAACAGAAGTGGTTAACTCCGTGTTGAGGCGAATAAGACATATTCCAATTTCATCTGTTTTCTCAACTACGTTCTACAGGCTGGCAAGCTAGATGCCAAGTGTAACATCCTGAAATAAGGCCGAGTCAGAACAGTGATTTGAAAGAAATGGGCATGTATGGATGAAATTTGAAAGAAATGGCTTAAGGTATTTTGGTTATTTGGCTAATTAATGAAATAAAATGGGAAAAAGAAGGCAAAAATCAGCCATTCTTCTCCCTTGTCTAGCCAAATTTCTCAAGCCTCCATAGATAGGGTTTTCAACATTTTCAAGCTCAACAGTAAGTCTTCCCAAGCCCTGTTTTAAATGTTCTTCGTATTTTTAAAATCCCGGTAGCTTACTCTCTCCATTTCTACCCATATTTTGAGTTAGGGTTCATGTTTGAAAAATGACCAATGTGTGACATGTTTATTCCATGATGTTTTATGGAGGAATATGAAAGTTGGATGTGTGTTAAACATCTTTTTCTAGGCGATTTTCATGAAAAACCCCTAAAAGGACCTTTTTGTAAAAGGTGTAAAATATGTGGTAGAAATGTGAAATAATGGAAAATGTCAGCTGCCATAAGACGGAAAAATATTCGGCTAGGCTTGGGCAAGGTAGAAAATGGATGCATTTCATTTTACAAGCCTAGGGACTAAATTGTAAAAATGTGAAAAGTTAGCGGCAAAATGGTCAATTTGTCCGGGGGTGAAATTTAGACTCGAAAAGTCTAATGTGAGATGTTAATGATTCTACTTTATTGTTATACACCCGAGGAACAAATTTCGGAGGTCGATTGAGGAAAATAGAAGGTTTCAAAATAACTGAAACACGATACTAGAACGAATACCGGGTAAGTTCAAATAACTTTAAGTAAACTATTAATATGCCTAATTACGTGTGTTATGAATGCATGATATTTAGTTATAAGGATGGCATCAAATCCATGAAATATGTCAATAATAATGATATCATAATAAATGTCCCGGTTGAAGTAAAAAGGGGAAATTCAATGGATAAACCATGGCTTACATGACTTGAGATCCGACATGTGTTGCAGAAAAGGATTTAGCCCGAACGGGTAATCCATTGATCCCAAATTTAGAAAGGATCTAGCCTGGACTGGTGTTCCTTGAGTGATCAAGCCTCCCGAAGAATATGTGTGTATTGTGGGTTTAGCCCGGACGGGTAATCCGATTAGGGTCTGAATTTAGCCTGGACTGGTTATTCAAATCTGAGCTCAATAAGGGTGTTTGTCGCTATAAGAGATTTAGAATGGACTGGTAATCCCGACATCACCTTATGAGTTTACATTACGGGGGATTTAGCTTAGACTGGTAATCCCACCGTAAGATGTGAGGTTCGCGGGACTGCATACATGAGATGATCGCTCTTATGACTTGACGGTAAATGGATAATCCATCGATATTTTCTGAGTAACTCAACGGGATTAATATGTGATACAAAAATGAAAATGTTGAATGATGAGCTCATCTTAGATAAGTTACATGGTGTGATATTATGTGACTAACTTTTTGATGGAGTGCATGTGATAGGGAAACCATTCCATACTTGTTGGTTTATTTGCCTAATATGGTTGCATGCTAAATAAATCGGTAAGTTTATTTTCCAGTTATTCGGGCTTAATAAGCATGTAAATGCTTACCTCTCTCTTTTCCCTGTCTTCTAGAGCTCGTGGACTCACGAAGATTGGAAGACGATTGGAGAGTCAACACACTATCATCTTGTCTAGATTTGGTATATAGATACTCTTATTTTATTCAATGACATGTATAGGGCTTTTGTTAATTTTGTAATATGTGTCATTTGATTAGCCAATACTCGAGAGGAAGCCTCTGCTTCTAACGTTATCACGAGTACTTTTTCTCTTTTTAATACTTGTGTTGTTGCCTTAATTGATCAGGGGTCAACGCATTCATACATTTGCATGAGATTGGTGCCCAGTATGAATATATCCATTGAACCTACGAAATTTATTACCAGAGTGTCAAGCCCATTAGGCAAGTCCGTCCTGGTTGATAAAGCCTGTAAGAATTGTCCTTTGACGATTCAGGGTCATTGTTTTCTGGCTAACCTTATGTTATTGCCATTTGATGAGTTTGATGTGATACGTGGTATGGATTGGTTAACCCTGCATAATGTAATTGTAAATTATGGTAGCAAGTATATTGAATTGAGGTGCTCAGATAGTGAGATTCTACGGGTTGTTTCACAAGAATTGGATACACCGCCAGTTGTAATTACCTCAATGATGGCTCGGAGATATATAAGAAAAGGGTTTGAAGCCTACCTTACTTTTGTTCTGAACACTAAGGAAACGAAGTTGAAGATTGAGTCTGTGTCAATAGTATGTGAATATCCAGACGTGTTTTCGGAGGAATTACCCGGATTACCTACTAAAAGAGAGATAGAGTTTGGTATTATTTGTAAAGAAGAAGGATGGTTCAATGAGGCTGTGTATAGATTATCGGCAATTGAACAAGCTGGCTATTAAGAATAAGTATCCTTTGCCAAGGATCGATGATTTGTTCAACCAGTTGAGGGGAGCCACTGTATTCTCTAAGATAGACCTGAGATCTAGCTACTATCAGTTAAGATTTAAGGAATCAGACATGCCTAAGATAGCTTTCAAAAAGAGGTATGGTCACTATGAATTCCTTGTCATGCCATTTGGGTTAACGAACGCACCGGCCATATTTATGGACCTAATGAATAGGATATTTCGTCCATACTTGGACAAGTTTGTTGTTATGTTCAGTGATGACATTTTGATTTATTCCAAGGATGAGATGGAGCATGCGAAGCATTTGAGGACTGTGTTGCAGACTTACGGGAAAAGTAATTGTATGCTTAGTTTAGCAAGAGTGAATTTTGGCTCCAAGAAGTAGGGGTTTTGGGTCATATTGTTTCAGGTGATGGCATCCGAGTTGGTCCAAGTAAAATCTCTGCAATTGTTGAATGGAAACCACCTAAAAATGTTGTGACAGCCCTAAAGTGACCCTAGTCAGAAAGCGGTTTCGGGACCGCTAAACCGAGTCACCAAATTATTTGAATATAATGATTATTGTCTAAAATATGTGAATATGAATGTGTGAAAGTTTTAAGCTTCGATTTAGTCAATTGCATGTGAATTTAGCTAATAGGACTTATGTGTGACACTTTTGAAATGTGATAGGTCGATCTATAAGGATCTATTAGTGCATGAGATCAAAAGGGTGGACTTGCATGTCAATTTCCCCCTTAATTAGTAAGTGGTCGGCCATGACAAGGAGGGTGGACAAAATGTTATGGGCAAAACATGTCATAAACATGTTATGTTAATGCTTATGTTAGGAATAATAAAATAAAGAACATGGGCAATAAAATATTAGTGTTAGTAGGAGGAGAAACAAAAAAAAAATGTGTGTGGTTGCCCCCTTCATTGCCGTGAATTGAAAGAAGAAAAAAAAGAGCTTCATTCTTTGGTTCTTCTTGGCCGAATTGAAGAAAGGAAGAAGAGAGGTTTCGGTCACCTTGAGCTTAAGGGGAGGTTAGTATGTTGTGTTAGATTCTTAAATTTTAAACTTGTTTCTAGTTAATTAGCTAATTTCTTACACAACCCATGGCAAAAATTTCGAAATCTTGGTGATGGCTTGAGCCTTCGGTTTTAGTTATTAAAGGATGAGATTGGGTTATAATCTTTATGTTTTATGAAGAATTGTTGAAGAGAAGGGTTTAAGTAGTCAAATTATAAATTTTAATGCTCATGAGTACAATGGCCAAACATAGATTTGTCTAAAGAATTGAACAAATGCCGTGTGAGTGATTGAAATGAATGAGTTGGAGGTTGGATCATGTTAAGATTCGGCCTTGTACATAAACATTAAGAGTTTGATGTTTTTGTGATTTTTGGAACGTAAATAAGGTTATACACAAGATGAATACTAAGATTTTGGTTGACTTGTTTTTAGTGAGGTTCGGCCAAGGACCTTATGTGCAAGTTTATTCGGTTTAAGTAGAGTAAATGTGACGGGTAGATATGGAGTAATGTGTACATTGGTTCGGCTGCTAAGCAAGGAAATAATTGTTGGTAACATAGTATCTATGCACTTATGAATATATATATGGTATTTTAAGTATAATTGTTCATTGATAAGGTTGGTTAATAGTTCAAGTAAGGATTACTATATTTGATATGTACACAAATTGAGGCAATAGGTTCGGCAATTAGCTTAAGACATACGGGTAATATCATATGTCCAATCATAGTTAAACATTCGATAATTGTGATTCTTTGGCTACCATGTTTGAATATCGCCATGGGGAGAATATATGATCGGTTGCCTAATATTAGTTCGAAATGAATCTAAATAAATAGATATTTGTATATAGTAAAGTTGGATAAGTAATTGAATAAATTTATTTGTTTATTAAGCTCAAGAGCTTAGAGGATCAAAGTTGGATAAGGGAAAGGAAAAAGTGATCGAATAGCCGCCGAAATCGTTCGACCACATCCGAGGTAAGTTTTCGAGTAATGAAACTTAGATTATGATTCGATTAGATTATGTTATAAGCAAATCAAAATCATGCCCTTTGTATGTAGCTTTTGAGCTGAAAATGATAATGCTTGATAAGTGACTTGTGTTTGAATTCTAGTTACGAAAGTGAAATATTGATGTGTCATGATTTATTGATATGTGCATGGATATTTGGATTGATAACCGGGCTAAGCGCGAAGGCATTTGTGCGAGTTACTATATCCGGGCTAAGTCCCGAAGGCATTTGTGCGAGTTACTATATCCGGGCTAAGTCCCGAAGGCATTTGTGCGAGTTACTATAACCGGGCCAAGTCCCGAAGGCAATTGTGCAAGTTACTATAACCGGGCTAAGTCCCAAAGGCAATTGTGCGAGTTACTATAACTGGGATAAGTCCCGAAGGCATTTGAGCGAGTAGCTATGTCCGGCTAAACCCCGAAGGTACTTGGTTTGGGAATGAGCGATCTTGCTGTAATAATTTCAATTAATACGCTCGTAAAATCCCAACGATAAGGTACGTTTCGTATATGCATTGGAGTAGTGATTTCGTTTAAATATTATCCGCTCAGTCGATTAGTGAGCTTTCAGGTCTTTGGTTAAGTTGATCCCTTATGTATGAATATAAGGGTTGGAAATGTGAAGTAGGACTGATTTTTGAGAATATGTGTATATGAAGTTATCCGTTTAGTTATATGAATGCTATACTTCAGTTGTGCCTAATTTTATTGCTCAAAACTTACTAAGCATTAAATGCTTACTCCGTTCTTTGAATCTCTGTTTTATAGATTTTGGTTCGTCAGCTATCGGACTCGGGATTGTCGAAGTCGAAGTCGTCCACACTATCAAAGCCCTTTAGGTACACTTTTGGTTGAACTCTGAAAATGGCATGTATAGGACTACCCTTTTTGTTGTTGGTCATGTACCCTTTGGTTTTGTATAAATTTGGATAGCCATGCGAAAATGGCTTATATACACTTTGAGCATAGCATTATAATCGTCTTGTATGTTGTTCATTGAGAGGTATGGAAATGTTTGGTAACGATTAGCCATTGGGAATGGTTAATTATGATTATTTTGATGCTATGTATGACAAACTCTAGTTGATTCATGGAAAACCATGAAATAGGTAAGGTTTACCTTAAAAACAGATGCTGACAGCAGCAGTGGTGTGGATTTGAAAAATCACTAAAAATAGTAAGAATGGAATTAAATAGTGAATAAATTATGCAATTGAACCTTGATGAATATATTTTCATAGGGAAGTAATGAAACGATCATATGAACAGTATTTTATGAGATTTTAAAGTTTTCGTGAAACAGGGCCAGAGCGGTTTCTGGATTCCCTATTCAGACTTAGGAAATTCATTATAAATTAACCAGAGATATTTAGAAGTCATGCCATATATGTATAGATTCCTTTTCGAGTCTAGTTTCTTTAGAAACAAACGGCATAAGTATTGAAGCCCTGTATAGGGAGATATATAAGTCGTAATGCATGAAGGTCAGAGCAGTCGAACCCTGAAACAGGGGAGACTTTAACGAATAAACTGACTAATTGGCCAGACCAAAAATTCTATAAAAAAACTTGTAGATTTATATATGAGATTAGTTTCAGGGAAAATTTACGAAACTGATTTTCGAGTTTTGGAACTCAAGATATGATTTTTAAGGTGACAGTGACGCAGTTAGCCAGCTAGTCTGGAAATTTTTAAAATAGACTGTAAAGATAAGAGAATTAAGTCTGTTAACCCCTCGTGTCCGACTCCGGAAACGGTCTCGGGTATGGGGTGTTACAATTTTATTGGTATCAGAGCTACGGTTTAGTCAATTCTAGGACTACCGTAATGCGTTTTGGTCTAGCTATACATGCCATTTTGTGATTATTTGATAGTGTGGTGATTTCTGACATTTGCAAATGTGTTTATTTATAGTAATGGATCCCGATCCCGACCAAGCGGTAGCTGATGATCTTGAGAGTGTAGCTCCTGCTCCCGCACAAGGGACAGCGCCGGCGGACTCTCAATCTATTGCTTGCAATCCGAATGATGAGGCTAGGCAAGCTTTTTATAGCGTGATGAATGATTGGTTTAACCAAAACATTCGAACTAATACGGCCGTTCCACAACCTCCATTCCCGACTAATACCACCCCCGCACCTACAATACCTCCGGTAACTGACCAAATAAGGTCAAATAAGCCCCCAGTTGACAGAATCCGAAAACATGGGGCTACTGAATTTAAAGCTACTGACAGTGATGATGCCGAGCAAGCTGAATTTTGGTTGGACAACACTATTCGGGTACTCAATGAGCTATCTTGCACACCCGATGAGTGCCTAAAGTGTACTATCTCCTTGCTACGTGATTCTGCCTACTATTGGTGGAATACATTGATTTCTGTTGTGCCCCGAGAGTAAGTAACTTGGGAGTTTTTCCAAACCGAGTTTCGAAAGAAGTATATCAGTCAGAGATTCATTGACCAAAAATGGAAGGAATTTCTTGAACTTAAACAAGGTTCCATGTCGGTTACCGACTATGAACGAAAGTTTGTAAGGCTTAGCCGGTACGCTCGAGAATGCATTTCTTCAGAAGCCGTAATGTGTAAACGTTTCGAGGATGGACTGAATGATGATATAAAGCTGTATGTTGGCATTTTGGAAATCCGAGAATTTGTGGTACTTGTCGAGCGAGCTTGCAAAGCCGAGGAGCTCGGTATGGAGAAAAGAAAAGCTGGTATAGGAGCAAAGGAGTTTCGTAAGAGGTCTTCGGGGAGGCCCTTTCAACAGTCATCGAAGAAATTTAGAGATGATTTGGGCCGATCTAGAGACACTTTGGGTTTTTCTAGACGAGATCGTGATCGACCCCCTATGAGTGCACGAGTCACTTCGGTCGCTAGTGTTGGAAATGATCGTCGAGACAGAACGGAGTGTCAGTATTGTGGTAGATGTCATTCGGGGAGTTGTAGATTCCATGACCGCTCCTGTTACAAGTGCGGATCAGTTGACCACTTTATTAAAGATTGCCCGAGGTTGTCTGAACAGAATGTAAATCAGAGTGGGAAACCTGGTGCTACTACTGCTCGGGGTAGACCATCTAGGAATACGGGCAATGCTAGTGGCGGTCAGAGAGGATCTAGAGATGCTACAACCAGATCTGAGGCTCGTGCTCCTGCTAGAGCTTATGCTATTCGCGCACGCGAGGATGCTTCTTCGCCAGATGTTATTACCGGTACTTTTACTCTCTTTGATACTAATGTGATTGCTTTGATTGACCCTGGTTCTACTCATTCTTATATATGTGAAACCTTAGCATCCAGTAAGACTCTACCTGTTGAGTCTACTGAGTTTGTAATTCGGGTGTCAAATCCTTTGGGTCGTTACGTGCTTGTCGACAAAGTGTGTAAGAAATGTCCCTTAGAAATCAGAGGTTCCTGTTTTCCGGCCGATTTGATGCTTTTACCGTTTCACGAATTTGATGTTATCCTCGGTATGGATTGGTTGACCGTACATGATGCAATTGTAAATTGCAAAATAAAAACCATCGATCTGAGGTGTGTAAATAACGAGATAATCCGAGTTGAGTCTACTGACTTGAATAGGTTGCCAGCTGTAATATCATCAATGTTGGCTCAGAAATATGTAAGAAAGGGGTGCGAAGCATACCTTGCGTATGTACTTGATGACAAAGAGTTAGAAAAGAAGCCTGAATCTGTGCCAGTGGTTTGTGAATACCCGGATGTTTTTCCCAAAGAATTACCGGGTTTACCACCTGTTTGGGAGGTAGAGTTTGGCATCGAGCTTGTACCTGGGACTACAGTGATTTCGATAGCTCCGTATCGTATGGCACCAACGGAATTAAGGGAATTGAAAGCTCAGTTGCAAGAGTTGACGGATAGAGGTTTCGCTCGACCAAGTTTCTCACCTTGGGGTGCACCAGTATTGTTTGTGAAAAAGAAGGACGGAACCATGAGGTTGTGCATCGACTATCGTCAGCTGAATAAGGTGACAATAAAGAATAAATATCCGATACCGCGCATTGACGATTTGTTTGATCAACTAAAGGGAGCCTCAGTGTTTTCAAAGATAGATTTGAGATCGGGTTATTATCAGTTGCGAATTTGAGATTCAGATATACCCAAAACTGCTTTCAGAATGAGATACGGTCACTACGAGTTCTTAGTGATGCCGTTTGGGCTCACTAATGCCCCTGCGGTATTTATGGATTTGATGAATCGGATCTTTAGACCGTATTTGGATCGGTTTGTAGTTGTATTTATTGATGACATCTTGGTTTACTCAAGAGATGAAACCGAGCATGCTGAACACCTGAGATTAGTGTTGCAGATTTTACGAGATAAGCAGTTATATACTAAGTTCAGTAAGTGTGAGTTCTGGTTAAAAGAGGTTAGCTTCCTGGGTCACGTGGTATCTGCATCGGGCATTCGAGTCGATCCGAGCAAAATTTCAGCCATACTTAACTGGAAGTCTCCGAGAAATATTACTGAAGTTCGGAGCTTTTTGGGACTTGCTAGTTACTACCGACAGTTTGTAAAAGGTTTCTCGATGATAGCCACACCAATAACGAAGCTACTTCAGAAAGATGTTAAGTTTGAATGGACGGAAAGATGTCAGAAAAGTTTCGATCAATTGAAAACCCATTTGACGGAAGCTCCAGTACTAGTGCAGCCCGAATCAGGCAAGGAGTTCGTCATTTACAGTGATGCATCCTTACTTGGGTTGGGTTGTGTATTGATGCAAAAAGGTCGAGTTGTAGCTTATGCGTCGAGGCAACTGAAGCCACATGAGAAAAATTATCCAACCCATGATCTCGAATTAGCTGCCATCATATTCGCTTTGAAAATATGGCGACATTACTTATTTGGTGAGAAGTGCCATGTATTTTCGGATCACAAAAGTCTCAAATATTTGATGACTCAAAGAGACTTGAATCTGCGACAAAGGCGTTGGCTTGAGTTGTTGAAAGATTATGAGCTTGTCATTGATTATCACCCGGGAAAGGCTCATGTGGTTGCGGACGCCTTAAGCCGAAAATCACTGCTTGCTTTACGAGCGATGAATGTACACTTGTCTGTTCTACCCGAAAATGTGTTAGTAGCTGAATTAAAGGCCAAACCATTATTGATTCATCAAATTCGTGAAGCTCAGAAAGTCGATGATGAATTGGTTGCAAAACGGGCTGAATGTGTTTTGAACATGGAATCAGAGTTTCAAATTGACGATGACGATTGTTTGAGGTTCAGAAGTCGTTTGTGTGTCCCAAGAAATTCAGAACTTATTACGATGATTCTGAACGAAGCTCATTGTAGCCAAATGTCAATTCACCCGGGGAGTACGAAAATGTACAACGACCTGAGACGTCAGTTTTGGTGGCATGGTATGAAATGAGACATTTCCGATTTTCTTTCGAAGTGTTTAATATGTCAGCAAGTGAAGGCGGAACATCAAGTGCCTACGGGTTTACTCCAGCCGATCATGGTACCTGAATGGAAATGGGATCGAGTCACGATGGATTTTGTGTCTGGGTTGCCATTGTCGACAAGTAAGAAAGATGCGATTTGGGTTGTTGTTGATAGACTGACTAAGTCGGCTCATTTTATTCCCGTACGTACGGATTTTTCATTGGATAAACTAGCTGAATTGTATGTTTCTCAGATTGTGAGATTACACGGGGTGCCCATTTCTATTGTGTCGGATAGAGATCCGAGATTCACCTCGCGATTTTGGAAGAAATTGCAAGAAGCTTTGGGTACCAAGTTGCATTTTAGCATCGCTTTTCATCCCCAAACCGATGGTCAATCCGAGCGGATAATTCAGATACTCGAGGATATGTTGAGATGCTGCATCCTTGAGTTTAGTGGTTCATGGGAACGGTATCTACCTTTGATTGAGTTCGCTTACAACAATAGTTTTCAGTCAAGCATTAAGATGGCGCCTTACGAGGCTTTGTACGGTCAAAAATGTCGTACACCATTGTTTTGGACCCAGCTCGGAGAAAGAAAATTTTTTGAAGTTGATTTGATTAACGATGCTGAGCAGAAAGTAAAAATAATTCGTGAAAGTCTGAAGGCAGCATCAGATCGTCAGAAGTCGTACGTAGATTTGAAACGAAAGGACATTAAGTATCAGGTGGGAGATAAAGTGTTTCTTAAAGTTTCACCTTGGAAAAAGATACTCAGATTTGGGCGTAAGGGCAAGTTGAGTCCCGAGATTCATTGGGCCGTATGAAATCTCCGAACGAGTTGGTCCAGTTGCATATAGGTTGCTTTTACCCCCTGAACTCGAAAGGATCCACAACGTTTTTCATGTTTCGATGCTTCGACGTTACAGATCTGATCCTTCGCACATAATAAGTCCCTCCGAGGTTGAAATTCAAGCCGATATGAGTTATGAAGAAGAACCAATTCGTATCCTAGCTCGTGAAGTGAAAGAGTTGCGAAACAAAAAGGTTCCTTTAGTAAAAGTGTTATGGATCAAACACGGGATGGAAGAAGCTACTTGGGAACCCGAGAACTCTATGAAAGAACAATGCCCAAACCTGTTTACCGGTAAGATTTTCGGGGACGAAAATTTCTTAAGTGGGGGAGAGTTGTGACAGCCCTAAAGTGACCCTAGTCGGAAAGCAGTTTCGGGACCGCTAAACCGAGTCACCAAATTATTTGAATATAATGATTATTGTCTAAAATATGTGAATATGAATGTGTGAAAGTTTTAAGCTTCGATTTAGTCAATTGCATGTGAATTTAGCTAATAGGACTTACGTGTGACACTTTTGAAATGTGATAGGTCGATCTATAAGGATCTATTAGTGCATGAGATCAAAAGGGTGGACTTGCATGTCAATTTCCCCCTTAATTAGTAAGCGGCCGGCCATGACAAGAAGGGTGGACAAAATGTTATGGGCAAAACATGTCATAAACATGTTATGTTAATGCTTATGTTAGGAATAATAAAATAAAGAACATGGGCAATAAAATATTAGTGTTAGTAGGAGGAGAAACAAAAAAAAATGTGTGTGGTTGCCCCCTTCATTGCCGTGAATTGAAAGAAGAAAAAAAAGAGCTTCATTCTTTGGTTCTTCTTGGCCGAATTGAAGAAAGGAAGAAGAGAGGTTTCGGTCACCTTGAGCTTAAGGGGAGGTTAGTATGTTGTGTTAGATTCTTAAATTTTAAACTTGTTTCTAGTTAATTAGCTAATTTCTTACACAACCCATGGCAAAAATTTCGAAATCTTGGTGATGGCTTGAGCCTTCGGTTTTAGTTATTAAAGGATGAGATTGGGTTATAATCTTTATGTTTTATGAAGAATTGTTGAAGAGAAGGGTTTAAGTAGTCAAATTATAAATTTTAATGCTCATGAGTACAATGGCCAAACATAGATTTGTCTAAAGAATTGAACAAATGCCGTGTGAGTGATTGAAATGAATGAGTTGGAGGTTGGATCATGTTAAGATTCGGCCTTGTACATAAACATTAAGAGTTTGATGTTTTTGTGATTTTTGGAAGGTAAATAAGGTTATACACAAGATGAATACTAAGATTTTGGTTGACTTGTTTTTAGTGAGGTTCGGCCAAGGACCTTATGTGCAAGTTTATTCGGTTTAAGTAGAGTAAATGTGACGGGTAGATATGGAGTAATGTGTATATTGGTTCGGCTGCTAAGCAAGGAAATAATTGTTGGTAACATAGTATCTATGCACTTATGAATATATATATATGGTATTTTAAGTATAATTGTTCATTGATAAGGTTGGTTAATAGTTCAAGTAAGGATTACTATATTTGATATGTACACAAATTGAGGCAATAGGTTCGGCAATTAGCTTAAGACATACGGGTAATATCATATGTCCAATCATAGTTAAACATTCGATAATTGTGATTCTTTGGCTACCATGTTTGAATATCGCCATGGGGAGAATATATGATCGGTTGCCTAATATTAGTTCGAAATGAATCTAAATAAATAGATATTTGTATATAGTAAAGTTGGATAAGTAATTGAATAAATTTATTTGTTTATTAAGCTCAAGAGCTTAGAGGATCAAAGTTGGATAAGGGAAAGGAAAAAGTGATTGAATAGCCGCCGAAATCGTTCGACCACATCCGAGGTAAGTTTTCGAGTAATGAAACTTAGATTATGATTCGATTAGATTATGTTATAAGCAAATCAAAATCATGCCCTTTGTATGTAGCTTTTGAGCTGAAAATGATAATGCTTGATAAGTGACTTGTGTTTGAATTCTAGTTACGAAAGTGAAATATTGATGTGTCATGATTTATTGATATGTGCATGGATATTCGGATTGATAATCGGGCTAAGCCCGAAGGCATTTGTGCGAGTTACTATATCCGGGCTAAGTCCCGAAGGCATTTGTGCGAGTTACTATATCCGGGCTAAGTCCCAAAGGCATTTGTGCGAGTTACTATAACCGGGCCAAGTCCCGAAGGCAATTGCGCGAGTTACTATAACCGGGCTAAGTCCCGAAGGCAATTGTGCGAGTTACTATAACCGGGCTAAGTCCCGAAGGCATTTAAGCGAGTAGCTATATCCGGCTAAACCCCGAAGGTACTTGGTTTGGGAATGAACGATCTTGCTGTAATAATTTCAATTAATACGCTCGTAAAATCCCAACGATAAGGTACGTTTCGTATATGCATTGGAGTAGCGATTTCGTTTAAATATTATCCGCTCAGTCGATTAGTGAGCTTTCGGGCCTTTGGTTAAGTTGATCCCTTATGTATGAATATAAGGGTTGGAAATGTGAAGTAGGACTGATTTTTGAGAATATGTGTATATGAAGTTATCCGTTTAGTTATATGAATGCTATACTTCAGTTGTGCCTAATTTTATTGCTCAAAACTTACTAAGCATTAAATGCTTACTCCGTTCTTTGAATCTCTATTTTATAGATTTTGGTTCGTCAGCTATCGGACTCGGGATTGTCGAAGTCGAAGTCGTCCACACTATCAAAGCCCTTTAGGTACACTTTTGGTTGAACTCTGAAAATGGCATGTATAGGACTACCCTTTTTGTTGTTGGTCATGTACCCTTTGGTTTTGTATAAATTTGGATAGCCATGCGAAAATGGCTTATATACACTTTGAGCATAGCATTATAATCGTCTTGTATGTTGTTAATTGAGAGGTATGGAAATGTTTGGTAACGATTAGCCATTGGGAATGGTTAATTATGATTATTTTGATGCTATGTATGACAAACTCTAGTTGATTCATGGAAAACCATGAAATAGGTAAGGTTTACCTTAAAAACAGATGCTGACAGCAGCAGTGGTGTGGATTTGAAAAATCACTAAAAATAGTAATAATGGAATTAAATAGTGAATAAATTATTTAATTGAACCTTGATGAATCTATTTTCATAGGGAAGTAATGACACGATCATATGAACAGTATTTTATGAGAATTTAAAGTTTTCGTGAAACAGGGCTAGAGCGGTTTCTGGATTCCCTGTTCGGACTTAGGAAATTCATTATAAATTAACCAGAGATAGTTAGAAGTCATTCCATATATGTATAGATTCCTTTTCGAGTCTAGTTTCTTTAGAAGCAAACAGCATAAGTATTGAAGCCCTGTACAGGGAGATATATAAGTCGTAATGCATGAAGGTCAGAGCAGTCGAACCCTAAAACAGGGGAGACTTTAACTAATAAACTGTACTAATTTGCCCGACCAAAAATTCTAGAAAAATATTTGTAGATGGATATATGAGTTTAGTTTCAGGGAAAATTTACGAAACTGATTTTCGAGTTTTGGAACTCAAGATATGATTTTTAAGGTGACAGTGACGCAGTTAACCAGCTAGTCTGGAAATTTTTAAAATGGACTGTAAAGATAAGGGAATTAAGTCTGTTAACCCCTCGTGTCCGACTCCGGCAACGGTCTCGGGTACGGGGTGTTACAAATGTAACCAAGGTTAAAAGCTTTTTGGCCTTAGCCAGTTAGTACCGAAGATTTGTGAAAGGATTGTCCATGATCGCGACTCCAATGATGAGGTTACTCTAGAAAGACGTT
The DNA here is from genome assembly GCF_007990345.1 of Gossypium hirsutum. Taxonomy (NCBI): domain Eukaryota; kingdom Viridiplantae; phylum Streptophyta; class Magnoliopsida; order Malvales; family Malvaceae; genus Gossypium; species Gossypium hirsutum. The sequence continues at coordinate 31,926,260 of NC_053431.1, forward strand.
AAGTTTGAATGGACCGAAAAGTTCAGCAGAGTTTCAAGAAATTGAAGACATTACTGACTGAAGCTCCAATTCTGGTATTACCCGAGTCGGGAAAAGAATTTGTGATCTACAGTGATGCATCCTTAAATGGACTGGGTTATGTGCTTATGCAAGATGGTAAGGTGATAGCTTATGCATCACGACAATTGAAGCCACACAAGAAGATTTGTCTTACGCACGACTTAGAGCTTGCTGCAATTGTTTTTGCCTTGAAAATTTAGAGGCATTACTTATATGGTGAGACTTTTCGTATATTCACAGACCACAAGAGTTTGAAGTATTTAATGACTCAAAAAGAACTGAATCTGAGACAGTGGAGATGGTTAGAATTAATTAAAGACTACGAGCTAATCATCGATTATCATCCGGGAAAGGCGAATGTGGTCGCCGACGCGTTGATCAGAAAATATTTATTTGCATTGAGGGCCATGAACACTTGATTGACTTTGTTTAATGATGGTTCGGTATTGGCAGAGTTAAGGGTCAGGCTGACATTTCTTTAGGAAATTTATGATGCTCAGACTAATGATAGTATCCTGCAGGCTAAAAAAGCTCAATGTGAGTCGGGCATTAAATCAGATTTTTAGGTTAGTCCCGATGGATGTTTATTGTTCAGAGACAGAGTTTGTGTACCGAGGAGTAATGAAATTATTCAGAAAATTTTGAAAGAGGCACATGATAGTCGTTTGTCTATTCATCCTAGAAGTACCAAAATGTACAATGATTTAAAAAAATGTACTGGTGGAATGGCATGAAAAGAGACATCTCTGAATTCGTATCGAAATGCTTGATATGCCAGCAAGTCAAGGCTGAACATCAAGTACCTTCTGGTTTGCTACAACCTGTGATGGTCCCCGAATGGAAATGAGACAGAATCACTATGGACTTCGTGATAGGATTACCATTGACCCCGAAAAAGAAAGATGCTATATGATTTGTGGTTGATAAGTTGACAAAGTCGGCTCATTTTATTCCGGTAAGGACAGACTATTCTCTTGATAAATTGGCCGACTTATACGTATCTGAGATTGTGAGATTACACGGGGTACCACTGTTAATTATTTCAGACAGAGACCCAAGATTCACTTCGAGATTCTGGAAAAAGTTAAAAAAAGCCTTGGGAACAAAGTTGAGCTTTAGTACAGCTTTTTACCCGTAGACCGATGGTCAGTCTAGGCGGATGATTCAGATTCTGGAGGATATGTTGCGATGTTGCATCCTTGAATTTCAGGGCAGCTAGGAAAAATACTTGTCATTTGTAGAGTTCGCCTACAACAACAGCTTTCAAATGAGTTTGAAGATGGAACCTTACGAGGCCTTGTATGGCAGGAAGTGTCGAACTCCATTGTATTGAAAGAAACTCAAGGATAGTCAGATTCACGGAGTTGATCTAATCAAGGAAACTGAGGAAAAGGTTAAAGTGATACATGACTGTTTAAAAGTGGCATCGGATAGACAAAAGTCATATGCTGATCTGAAAAGAAAAGAGATCGAATTTAAAATTGGAGATAGAGTATTCTTGAAAGTATCTCTATGGAAAAAGGTATTGAGATTTGGCCGGAAAGGCAAACTGAGTCCACGATTTATCTGGCCATACGAGATCATTAAAAGAATTAGACCATTAGCCCATTATTTGGCATTGCCACCCGAACTGGAGAAGATTCACGACGTGTTCCATGTAACCATGTTAAGGCGATATTGATCAGATCCCTCCCATGTGATTTCACCGATGGAGATTGAAATTAGATCGGGCAAGACTTATGGTGAGGAACCGGTCAAGATTTTGGCTCATGAGGTTAAACAGCTAAGAAATAAATATGTGGCTTTAGTAAAAGTCTTATGGCATCGACATGGTGTGGAAAAGGCTACATGGGAACCAGAAGAAACCATGAGAAGCCAATATCCGAACCTGTTTACTAGTAAGACTTTCGAGGGCGAAAGTCCCTAAAAGGGGGGAGAAATGTAACATCCTAAAATAAGGCCTAGTTGGAACAGTGGTTTTGGGACCACAAATCTGAAGTTCAAATATTTATTTTATGATTATTATGAGGTGTAGAATATGAAAATATGCATGTGTTAAAGTTTCCTGAGGAAATTCTATGAGTAAGGTGTCCAATTGGTAAATAAATGACCGAATTGAATAAATTGCAAAACTTGGATTCTAGAAGCAATTTGTATGAAATTGCTTTATATTATTAATTAGAAGGTCTTAAAGAGCAATTTTCCCAATTTCTAAGTTTTTGGACAAAAATGGGCATGTATGGATGAATTTGAAAGAAAGGGCTTAAGGGCATTTTGGTCATTTGGCTAATTATTGAAATAAAATGGGAAAAGAAGGAAAAAATCAGCCATTCTTCTCCCTTGTCCAGCCGAATTTCTCAAGCCTCCATAGCTAGGGTTTTCAACATTTTCAAGCTCAATAGTAAGTGCTTCCAAGCCCCGTTTTTAATGTTCTTCGTATTTTTGAAATCCTGGTAGCTTACTCTCTCCATTTCTACCCATATTTTGAGTTAGGGTTCATGTTTTCAAAATGACTCATGTGTGATATGTTTATTCCTTGATGTTTTATGGATGAATATGAAAGTTGGATGTATGTTAAACATCTTTTTCTAGGTGATTTTTATGAAAAAACCCTAAAAGGACCTTTTTGTAAAAGGTGTAAAATATGTGGTAGAAATGTGAAATAATGGAAAATGTGGGTTGCCATAAGAGGGAAAAACATTTCGCTAGGCTTGGGTAAGGTAGAAATTGTATGCATTTCATTTTACGAGCCTAGGACTAAATCATAAAATGTGAAAAGTTAGGGGCAAAACAGTCAATTTGTCTGGGGTGAAATTTAGACTCGAAAAGTCTAATGTGAGATGTTAATGATTCTACTTTATTGTTATACACCCCGAGGAGCAAATTCTGAGGGTCGATCGAGGAAACGGAAGGTTTCAGAATAACTGAAACACGATACTGGAACAAGTACCAGGTAAGTTCGAATAACTTTAAGTAAACTATTAATATGCCTAATTATGTGTGTTATGAATGCATGATATTTAGTTATAAGGATGGCATGAAAATCCATGAAATATGACAATAATAATGATATGATAATAAATGTCCTGGTCGAAGTAAAAAGGAGAAATTCGATGGATAAACCATGGCTTACATGACTTGAGATCCTACATGTATTGCAGAAAAGGGTTTAGCCTGGACGGGTAATCCGTTGATCTCAAATGTAGAAAGGATCTAGCCCGGATGGGTGTTCCTTTAGTGATCAAGCCTCCTGAAGAATATGTTGCATTGTGGGTTTAGCCCGGACGAGTAATCCGATTAGGGTCTGAATTTAGCCTGGACTGGTTATTCAAATCTGAGCTCATTGAGGGTGTTTTTCGCTATAAGAGATTTAGCATGGACTGGTAATCTCGACATCACCTTATGAGTTTACATTACGGGGGATTTAGCCTGGACTGTAATCCCGCAATAAGATGTGAAGTTCGCGGGAGTGCATACATGAGATGATCGCTCTTATGACTTGACGGTAAATAGATAATCCATCGAAATTTACTGAGTAACTCAACGGGATTAATATGTGATACAAAAATGAAAACGTTGAATGATGAGCTCATCTTAGATAAGTTACATGGTGTGATGTTATGTGACTAACTTGTTGATGGATTGCATGTGATAGGGAAACCATTCCATACTTGTTGGTTTATTTGCCTAATATGGTTGTATGCGAAATAAATCAGTAAGTTTATTTTCTAGTTATTCGGGCTTACTAAGCATGTAAATGCTTACCTCTCTCTTTTCCCTGTCTTACAGAGCTCGTGGACTCATGAAGATTAGAAGACAACTGGAGAGTCAACACACTATCATCTTGTCTAGATTTGGTATATAGATACTCTTATTTTGTTCAATGGCATGTATAGGGCTTTGTTAATTTTGTAATATGTGTCATTTGATTAGCCAATATGAAGGCTTGTAAGGTGTACATGTCCACATGCATATGGCCATTGGATTTGGCTCATTTTGTTATAAGGTATGACCTACATAGTTGTGCATATTTGTGTTTTAATGTTATTGAGATGAATGAACATGGCGTATCACAAGTAGATACACATGTAACATGGTCGAATCACATGGGATGGCTAGACCATACTTGGTAATGAGTTATAATAATGAGCCAATCTTGAATGTGTTATAAGGCGTAGACATTCTTGATACAAGAGAAATAATCCTAGCATGTGTAAGACCGATGAAATGAGGTTTACATGCAATGAGGTGTATCGAGGTCATTTGAGAGTATAATTAGGCCTGGCTATATGTTATGAAAGCCTATTAGTGAGAACATATGTTAGAGGGTGACCAAAGGCTTGGAAAATAGCCTAACATGGTTTACACGGGTAGACACACGGGCGTGTGTCTAGACTGTGTGTGACACACGGACCACCATGGGCGTGTGGCATAACCATGTGTCCCCTGTAACTAAAATTTTAAGTCAGAATGCATGGTAGCAAGCACACGAGTAGAGACACGGTCGTGTGTCTCAACCGTGTGGAGGACACGGCCTAACACACGAGCGTGTGTCTTGGCCGTGTGCCCCTAAATGCATGCTGACGTCATAAACAGAATGCTCGAGTTTTTGGACAAGGGCGGCCACACGGGCGTGTGCTTGGCCGTGTGAAAACCCCTGTAGGTTCGAAATAGAAAATAGACTCAATTAATTCATTACAGGTAGGGGAGACAGGCGTATCCCAAAGCACACGGCGTGTGCAATATTTCCACACGGGCGTGCGAGACATTAACTCAAAATTTTTCTTAAATTTTTATTAGGTCCTCGGTTTAGTCCCGGATCAATTTTAATGTACGTTAGAGCCTCGTAGGCCCATAATAGAGACACTAGGATGCTACTGGATTGGTTTCAAATTAGAACAAAATTTTATAACCCGTATTCCCGAAAATGTTCAAGTACATGCCTGGTAATGCCTCATACCTAGTCTCGGTCTTAGGTACGAGTAAGGAGTGTTACACCAAGAATGGGGCTGAAACAAGTCAACCAAATGGAGATGAGACAAGTGTTTATCGAAGATGTCAAGAAGGTAATGGAGGCAAACCGTCAGAGATCGAGGTTGATAAATATAGATATATATTATTGATATTTAGAAACTTTTTGAGTTATGGAGTCCATTGAGTGTTGACTCGGTACCCCACCTAGGTCGTACAAAATTGATCTCCAAAGTAGACGGTGCGATTGCAGGTAGTTCTAGTCAATTCGTTACCCTTGTGCGCATGTTGTTGTAACTTGTGTCTGCCCCTCAATCAATGTTGAACAATATATTGATAAGGTGTATACTCTCGAGCACACATTGCGTGTTTGGGGAAATGAGTTTCCTGTCTTGCGTGATCTGTCGACATGGGAAGTGCCTTCGCTAACTTTCAAGCTTGTCCCGGACAAGAGGTTACGTAGAAAGCCAAAAGGTCGCCCGCAAGTCACTAGGATCCATAATGAAATGGACATGAGGGAGAAAACTGATGAAAAATTTGTGGCGTCTGCAGAGTAACTGGTCATAACTGAAATAAATGCTCACATTGAACCTACCATATTGGACAATCATCGCGAGTGGGTGAAATATGAATTAATGTACTTCATGTTCACGCTTGAAATAAAAATTTTATGATTATGATGGAATTTTCATATTTATATTTTGACATGTATATTGTTTTAAAAAGATCATAATTATATTTGTGATAAATATAAACTTGAAAATTAAGTAAAAAAAAAGAATATAAAAGTCCAAATTTACTATAATTAAATTAATACAAACTTGAAAATGGAGTAAATATAATGTTACACCCTTTAAAATTGATGATTCGATGTTGTCGTCCTAAGGGTAAACCTTTGTGGTGCTCGACATTGACGTTAAGGATGCTTGCGATAGCCATTGTTACCCACACCCGAACATCATTGTTCACAGCACCCATCGACAAACCTTAGAGTATGTCAGACATACTCGAGAAATAGTAACAAAGGTTTGCCCGAGAGGATTAAGTACTAAGGTGGTAATGGGCTGAAGGTCTCAAACATTATCGATGATCTCGGATCCGGCTGATGTGAACTGAAACCAGGAATTTCCTACTAATACGCGTAGCCTGACGAGCTTAGAAAATAATCATTAACTCCTAAGTACGAATGATAAGAACTACCCTCAAATTGTGACTATGATTGCTCGGTTTGGGTGCTGGCTACAATTCGGGTGCAGGAGGCGGATGTGACAAGCGGTGTGAAAGGTGCTTTAGTCATTGCATGTGTGGAGGGACTAGCATCGTTCGCCCACCAAATAAAAAAGGTTTCCCACATGCCATGTACCACTTTTGGTACTCATCTTAGGGTCGCAAATCAAATGCATAATCTATTCGAGGTCTCTCCCCCTTCTAGTCATTCCACAATACAATATATTTATCATGCTTTTCTACCCAATTCTATTCTTGTTTCCCCCTTTTGTTAATTAAGTGTATAGCCCCCCAAACTCCATGAACATTCAGAATATGTTGGATGCACCCAAACTGTCACAATACTCAATCCCATTATACCACTCGACTGTAGATAAATTTAGCAGGGGTGCATTAACGCACCACAGGTGTGAGCGGATGTGAGCAAACAAGAGAATAATAGCTACAATGTCTGGGAAAGAATATGGCATCCAGATGAACTGCACAATTAATAACATTGTTATAGTATCACAAGTTAAATTAAACAGATAAAATAATTACATGTAATGAATATTAGTATAAATTACCCTTCCCCGACATATGTCTCAATCATCTAGCAGTAAATCAAAAATGTATATGAACACCCGATACTTGGAGAAGAACTCTATCTACGAAA